>NW_023659023.1:0-15000 GCF_015228065.2 Penaeus monodon
AAATTTTTGGAATAAATTAGAAAACCAAAAATTATTGGTTTTTTCCCTTAAAACGATCTAAGTTGAGTAAAAAAAAAGAAAAAAAAATCGAATGCCTTCCAGCCCAATTGTGGATTTTTAAACCCCAATATTGTATAGTAAAGTAAAGCATCGTGACTTTTTGCTTCGAGAAAACCCTTTGGGCAATTTTTACTCACCCCGTCGAACTGAATTTATTTTTGTTTCCGCAAAGTTTAAAGATAAAGGAACACTGATCTTTTCCCCACAAGGGAAAATTGCAAATTGATGAATATGAGTGAAACAGATTGGGGAAGGAGACGGGGGGGGGGAATCCATTTTCTTTTTTGGGGTTTTAAAAAGATGCTCAGGAAAAATTAGACATCAGCTTTTGTTTATCCTCGCTGTGTGATTCTTGTTCGAGCAGATGAACCAAAAGTAAAACGTTTTCAAAAAACTTTGCAGCAAATTTCTCTAAATGGTTTGGGAGGCGATTGATTGGAAAAACTATAAGCCAAGACCAGGTTTAGTTTGAGAAATTTATGATAGAATAAATTCAAAGTAAAATTAATCAATAACACAAAAATGCAACTTTGAGTAATAGAAAAATCTAAAAAAGAATGACTGAATAATGTGATTTCGTCCTATTATAAATTTTTACACGATTTTTTTTCCTCCTAAAAATACCCCTGCTGACAAATCGACAGTTAAATTTTTGGGGATCCCAACGATCTCCTGCTTTCGGGGTTTTTCCGTCCGTAGTTTTTTCCACCGGGACTTTTCGCCCGAGAATCTTACGGTTTATAACAAAGCCCCTGACCGTGGCCGTGTCGAAAATAGTGGTTGAAATTTGCGTTGGGCCGAAATAACCCAGGTTCGAATCCTGGTCACGGAAAGGTTTTTTTAAGCTTTAAATAACTACGGGGTAAATAAATGAAGGAACAGTAATAAATTAGCACATGAGTAATGACGCAAGTATTTTCGGATAACTTTTTCGGCCGCAAGGCGATGTATTTCCTATTCGAATATATACAGATTCATGTATTACTAGGTGTGAGCAGGAAGGAAGGAGACGGGGATAGAAATTACAATAAGGGGATTTGAAAAAGGAAAATTCAGCAATGTAATTTAAAAAAGCTTTTCTCGAACCCGTAAAGGGATTGTTCCCTTTTTAACTGTTGGTGCCGGATTAGCGAATCTGTTTAGACCCAAAATCCAGGGTTAATTTTAAAAAAAGTTAGTACAAGGGAAAAAAAAAGGGAAAAATTATCATACCCAAAAAAAAGTAAAAAGAAAAGGAAAAAGGAAAATGACCCACAAATGATTCGAAGGGGAAAAAAATGACAGGAAGACATCGATTCAAGTTATCTTTCTGAAAAACGTCCTGATCTCGCACTGGGACAGGGTTTTTCCCTCCGTAGATTTTTTTACCCAGCCGTTCACCTGAGAAAGTTTCCGGTTACATGAAATTTTTCAGGAACGGGGCCGTGATCCCCTTGTGGTTAGGGACATGGTTGTGGCCCCAAAAACCCAGGTTCGAACCTGGTACGGCAGGTGTTTTATGTCGACAAAAAACCCTTAACAAAGATTTGACGAAAAAATTTATAACATAATGAAGGTAAACCCGTACATAAAATGAGTGCGTGTATACAAAATCTATGGGGATAATGAGAGGGGGGTATTGGGCACATCCACCCCAAAATATGGCCCCAGACTGGGGCTATTTTTTAATTTTCTCCGGGCCCTTAGTGTATGGGGGCATCACGCCGGGGGGGGGACAAGGGATGATGAGTAAACAGGTAGGGTATTTGATAAATTTTGTATGTGTTTAAGTGTATGTGGTGGGTACACACAACAATATATATGTGTTGAGAGTTACTGTGTCTATAAAAAATATTATTAAATATTTAAATAGTAAAGGAAAATAAATGAATATATCAATACATATACCTTTTATATATAATATATATATATATTATATATATAATAAAAATAAATAATATAATACACAATCTGCATATAGAATATATTATTTCTATAATTCATCTAGAGAGTTAAAAAAAGAAGCTTCTCAGTCACATGAAATTTTTGGAATTATTAAGTCCATAATGTATGGCAAAGAAAAAGGAAACTAAAAAATAACCTTGAGAAATGCCCACGCATATTTTGGACCCAACCTTACCAACCGTCGACTTGAATGTTTTTATTTCTTCCCCGAAAGAAGGATAAAAGGAACACTTTTCGGCCGCGAGGTGATGTATTTTCCCACTCAATATATATTTAAACTTATGTATTTTTGGGTGAAAAGAAGAAAGAGACGGAGAAGGAAAATACATATTAAAAGGGCGTTTTATAAAGATTTTTTAAAAAGAAATGTAATGTCAGTATTTAAAATTTAGCGCCGGACGAAAATCTATGCAAATTTCCAGCAATTTTTCAAAAATCTTAAAAACTTGAAGGGCATCTGTTCCCCCCTTTAAACAAGCGGGGTGCAGTGATTAACGAACTTTTGAGACCAAGTTCCAAGATTGATTCAAAAAAAAATTAGTCGGAGGGAAAACAGAAGGAAAAAGGTTCATACCAAAAAAATAACAACAATAAATATAATAAAGGAAATGGAAAATGAACAAAAGTGATTCGCTATGCGGGATCTAATGCACACGCAAAATCAGCCTTTTTTTAGATTTAAGTTTTTTCTTACAAAAAACGTTCCTGAATTTAAGTAATTTTAAAACCACCCGGGCATTGCTCAGGCGTGGGCAATGGGGACAGTACAGTAGTCTGTGATAGTAATTGTACATGGTAAAATAGAAATAAAATATATCTAAAAATGAATATTATTTGAACTTTTGCCACTGTGTTTACATAACTGTTTTTTGTTTTAAAAGTTATTACTAGTAAATCGGATATAGTAAGAAATCTTCCATTTTTAGATGAAATGAAATATTCATTAGTTCCTTATACCTCATGTACTGGTTGAAAGCTGTATCACATGACATTACGAATATATATATATATATTAATGATATAATATATATATATATTAATATATCTATATATATAATTATATATTATATACTGTATACATACATATGATATATATATAATATATATATATATATATATATATATATATATATATATATATATATATATATTATATATATATATATATATATATATATTATTATATTATATATATATATATATATATTGTTTTTTCGTTACACAATCTACATCTAGATTCATCTGTACTTCTTGCACCGTGCAGTTGCCAGTACATTCTGTAACTAAACGTATTCTGGCAATAACCACGTCACATTGTCTGGTTTGACTTCGGTGCCACCCATAAGGAAGCTTGTTATTTCTATACTGATTGTAGTGCCTTATGGTACAGCTTTCAGGCCTTTGAATGTTTGTCAGATCTACTAGTTCTTCCTTTTGAAAACCTTTCAATATGTGCAACCCTAGCAAGAGACATTCCATGATCTATGTACATAGATCTTTGGTGCAGGCTTCCTTCGCCATTTGTCTACGTGGTCGTGCTTGCGTATGCCATGAGATGGTATCCATACAAAGTTGAATGTTGACATTGCGCTCTGTTGCATAAGTTACGTTACGCTTAATGTAACTCATATTTCCTCATCGCCACCTGCTTTGAAAGAATTTTGTGTCCGAAGAGCACTTAGAGTCACGGAAAACTACTCCAGAGCCTGAACTCGCACTGGTTCAGCGTTTTCCGTCCGTCGATTTTCTTACCTGGAGCTGTTCACTTGAGAAAGTTCACGGGTTACTTGTGACTTCATGTAACAGTGGCCGTGATCGTATAGTGGTTAGTACATTGCGTTGTGGCCGCAATAACCCAGGTTCGAATCCTGTCACGGCAGATGCAGTTTATGTTGATAATAAAACCATTTATCATGATGACAGTAATTTAATGGAAGTAATCCTATACATACTAACATGAGTGCGTGTACATAAGATCTATGGTGGACGTAATGAGATTAGGGCATAAGGGCACATAACCACCTTAAAAAATAGGCTTCAGATTGGACTTTTTTCTACTTGTTTTTCTCGGACCCTAGGCTGCATGGCTACACGCTCGCCGTTGACTCCTTCCTGACCACACCACAGTGGACTCCTAATTTTTTTTTGATCCGGACACAACACAAATGATTAAGATATATAGAGAAGACGTGAATTCAATAAATTTATGTACTGTAAGTTGTACACACAACATAAAACACACACAACACAATATACATATATATATATATATATATATATATATATATATATATATACTATATACAATATATTATTCTGTATAAATGAATATATGTACATATATGTATATAATAATATACAGTATATATTAATATATTATATATTATATATATATCTATATTATATATATCATATATATATATATTTTTATATATATATATATATCTGTGTGTGTGTGTGTGTGTGATTTATATAAATATACAACACACTATATATAAGATACAGTGTTTGAGTTCATTATTGTTATAATCCTTCCAAACAGGAGTAAAAAAATACTTAATGCCCCTTCAGTCCCTCTGAATGTCCAATATTGTACAGTAGAGTAAACGGATCACTAACAGGTTTATCTATGAGTAAATGGCCGACGCACTATTTCGAACATAACTCTTACTCATCGTTCGACTGAGAATGTTAATATTGCTTCCCGAAGACTAAGATAAAGGAACACTTTCGGCCGCGAGGCTGATGTATTTCCTACTCTGAATATATGTAGCTTCATGTATTACTAGGTGTGAACATGGAAGGATAGAGACGGTGAAGGAAAAATACGTATTAACAACGATTCATAAAGATGTTCAGTACCAGAAACCAGATTCTAAATCTGAATTGATCATAGAGAAAAACAGAGAACATCAGAAAGACCTATACCTATGTTTTCAGCAATTACTCGAAGCTTTTGATGCTGTTGATCACGGTATTCTCTGGAATAACATGAACGATATGAAATTTCCAAAACATATTATCAACCAATAAAAGCCATGTATGACCAACAACAAGCAACTGTAAGAACCACTTATGGGTTAACAGAATGGTTCGAAGTTAACCAAGGAGTACGACAAGGTTGCATTCTGTCTCCGCACCTTTTTAACATATATTCTGAAGCAATTATGAGAGGTGTTCTAAAGAATTTTGAAGGAACTGTAGATGTTGGAGAATACAAAATATCAAATCTAAGATACCCGATGATATAGTTTTAATTGCCAGCAGTATCATTGAACTACAACAACTACTAGATAAAGTTAGAGAAGCAAGCGAAAAGGCTGGTTTGTTTCTTAATGCCAAGAAAACTAAGATCGTGAAGATTTAAAGATAACCGGCAATGAACAATGATGAACATGTTACAATCAATGGAATGGTTGTGGAAAATGTGAAAGAGTTCACTTACTTGGAGCTGTTTTAAGTAATACATATGATGATCACCAGAGATAAAAAGAGGAATTACCATTGCCAAAAACGCACAGTGCTCTCAATAACATCTGAAAGACCGAAGCATTACATTACGGACAAAGCTGAGGTTACTGAACTCATAGTTTTCTCAATTGCGTCATATGGTTCTGAGTATTGGGTGCTGAAGAAGATGGACAAGAAAAAGGTCAATAGTGTGGTGTTACAGACAAGTACTACGTATTAACTGGACAGAAAAGAAAACGAATGATGAAGTGCTGAGAAAAATAAATTGTAAAGACCGACTGTTGGACATCTTGAACAAAGGGAAACTTAAGTTTATTGGCCATGTGATGAAGAAGTGAAAGTATTGAGAAAAACACTTGCTGACAGGGATGGTGATAGGAAACAGAGGAAGAGGCCAAACGACTCAACGGTATGCTCGAAACATGAGCATACCGTGTATTCGCATTGATGATGATGATAAAGATGTTCAGAAAGAAAATGTGATCATCAGTATTTGAATATTTAGCGCCGGACGATAATCTGATTGCAACAGAGGAACTAAATTTCCAGCAACATTATTCAGAAATCTTTACATCGAATCTTTACATGCTGTTCCTCCTTAACAGGATGGTGGTGCAGTGATTACGAATCTGTGGGGCCAAGATCCAGTATTAGATTCTAAAAAATTTTAGTACAGAGGAAAAACAGAAGGAAAAGAGTTGCAATACAACAAAAAGTAACACAATAATACTATAATGAAAGGAAATGGAAAATGACACGACAAGATGATTCGATATGCGGGATCTAATGCACACGTAAGACATCAGCCATATTTTTAGATTTAAGTAATTTCATTACTGAAAACGTTCCTGAAGTTAAGTAATTTTATTTACCACCCTGGCTATCTGCTCAGGCGTGGGCAATCAAGATTAGAGTTTTACATAAATCTGACAGTACAGTAGTCTATGATTACTGTAACTGACATTGTAAAAATATAAATATAAATCATATATCGTACAAAAAATATTACTATGATTTGCTTTTGCCACTGTGTTTAAGAACACTGTTATTTGTTTATATAGTTATTACACAGTAGATCTAGGATATAGTACGAGTATATCTTGCAGTGTATCAGATGAAATTAAATATTCACGTAGTTCTTTTATACTTCATGTTAGATGGTCTGAAAGGTTGTATCAAATGACATTCCGAGATATAGTGCTCATAATATATATATATATATATTCTATATATATATATATATATATATAATATATATAATATTATATATTATATTTAATATATATATATTGTTTTCTTCGTTACACAGTCTACATCTAGATCATCTGCACTTCTTGCATCGTGCAGTTGCCAGTACATTCTGTAATCTAAACGTATTCTGGCAATAACCATGTCACATTGTCTGGTTTGACTTCGGTGCCACCCATAGGAAGGCTTGCTATCTCTATACTGATCGTAGTGCCTTATGGTACAGCTTTCAGGCCTTTGAGTGTTTGTCAGATCTGCTAGTTCTTCCTAATGAGAACTTTTCAATATAAGTGCAATCCTAGCAAGAGGCATACAAGATCTATGGTTCACAGATCTTTGGTGCAGGCTTCCTTCGCATTTGTCTACGTGGTCGTGCTTGCGTATGCCAACATGAGATGGTATCCATACAATTGAATGTTGACATTGCACTCTATTGCATAAGTTACGTTACGCTTAATGCAACTCACAATTTCCTCATCGCCACCTGCTTTGAAACAATTTAGTGTCCGAAGAGTATTTTAAGAGTCACGGAAAACTTCCAGAATCTGAACTCGCACTGGCTCAGGGTTTTCCGTCCGTATATTTTCTTAGTTGGAGCTGTTTACCTGAGAAAGTTCACGGGTTACATGTGACTTCAGTAACAGTGGCCGTGATCGTATAGTGGTTAGTACATTGCGTTGTGGCCGCAATAACCCAGGTTCGAATCCTGGTCACGGCAGATGCAGTTTTATGTTGATAATAAAACCATAATCATGATGACAGGAATTTAATGGCAGTAATCGTATACATACTAACATGAGTGCTGTACATAGATCTATGGCGGACGTAATGAGATTGAGGGCATAAGGGCACATACCACCTTAAAAAATAGGCCTCAGACTGATTTTTTTTCCGGACCCTTAGCTGTATGGGCTCATAAACTGGCACTAACAAATCAGCCTATGAGTAAATGACCGACGCATATTTTCGGACATAAACTCAACCGTCGACTCTGAATGTTAATATTGCTTCCCCGAAGAACTAAGATAAGGAAACTTTCGGCCGCGAGGCTGATGTATTCCTACTCTGAAATATATGCAGATTCATGTATTACTTAGTTGACATGAAGAAAGAGACGTGTGAAGGAAAAAATACATATTAACGGCGATTATAAAGATTTAGAGAAAAGGTAATCGTCAGTATTTGAACTATTTTCCCGTCGAAACAATATTATTCAAGAAATCTTTACATCGACCGGTAACGCTCTTTCCCTCCTTAACAGGATGGTGTTGCAATGATTAGTGAATCTAGTTAAGTCAAGATCATGATTTGATTCAAAAAATGTTAGCACAGAAGGAAGGGTTGCAATACCAACAAAAGAACCAACAATAATACTATAATGAAAGGAAATGAAAATGACGACAAGATGATTCGATATGCGGGATATAATGCACAGCTCAATACATCAGCCATATCTATAGATTGAAGTTATTTCTTGCTGAAAACGTTCCTGAAGTTAAGTAATTTTTATTTACCACCCTGTATTGCTCAGGCGTGGGCAACGAATACATGTCTGTGAAATGTAATTGTACATGGTAAAAATAGAAATAAAAAAATATATCACACAAAAAAAATTTACTTGATATTTTTGACACTGTGTTTACATAACATTTTTATTTGATTAGGGTATTTATTGCTTTAAAAAATTTAGGAATTACGAGGAAATCCCCCCAAGTATCAGTTAAAATGAAATATTACAATTCTTATATTCAGTTAAGTGGTCTGAAAGGCAGTAATATGACTTTTCCGAAATATATGCTCAAGCTTCGCTTGTTTTTCTTAACAGTCTAATCAAATTTTATCTCACTTACTGCACCTTTAGTTGCCAGTACATTCAAAAACCAAAAACGCATTCTAGCAATAACCCGCACATTTCGGTTTGACTTCGGTGCCCCCATAGGGAAGGTTTGCTATCTCTTACTGATCGTAGTCCCTTATGGTCGCTTTCGGCCTTTTGAGTTTTTTGTCAGATCTATATTTTTTCTTATGAGAATTTTCAATATAGGGGAAAACCCTAGCAAGAGGCACCCCCAAGATCCATGTTCCAGTATCTTCCCCCATTTGTCTACGGGGTCGTCCCTTGCGTAGCCAACATGAGATGGACCCATAAAAAATGAATGTTGACATTGCGCTTTTACGGTCTTTCCTTTAATGCAACTCCAAAACAATATCCTCATCGCCACCTGCTTTGAAAATATTTATTGTCCGAAAAGCACTTTGGAGCACAAAAACTCACCAAGCCCGAAACCCCACTGGTTTTCGTTTTGAAACCGTAGATTTTCTTTGTTGGAGCTGTTTACCCGAAAAGTGCACGGGGACAGGTGACTTCACTAAAAGTGGCCGGACGTATTTGTGGGTTTTACATTGCGTTGTGGGCCCCAATAACCCCGGTTCAATCCTGGGCACAGCAATACGTTTTTTGAGGAAAATTAAGCAATAACAAGATTTAAAGGCAGAAATTTTTTATGTACATAATGACAGTAAACTTTTTCATCTAACAAATACGTGTAATAAGATCTAGGGGGACGGGAGATTTGGCAAAGGGCACATACCCCCCTCAAAAAATGGCCCCAGCTGGGGTTTTTTTCTATTTCTCCGGACCCGTATGCGTTGGGCTCATTACGCTCGCCGTTTTCTACCCCCCCCCCCGACACACCAAGCAAACTCCTAATTTTTTTTTAGACCGTAACGAACTTCACGGGGCACGAGACGTAATATATAGAGGTGGTTTAATTCAAAAATTTAGTTGTATGTACGTGTATGTGTGTACGTGAGAGTATACAGACATTTCCGAGATATAATATTTTTTTTTTCGTTACACAATCTACATCTAGATTCACTGCACTTCTTGCACCGTGAAATTACCAGTACTTTTTGTAAATAAACGAATTTGGCAAAACCACGTAATTGTGTGGTTTGACTTTCGGTGCCCCCCATATGAAGGCTTGCTATCTAATCTGATCGTAGTGCCCCATGGCACGCTTTTGGCCCTTTTTGAGTTAATCAGATTCAGTTTTTCTTTTGAGAACCTTTCAATTATGTGCAACCCTCCCAAAGGGGCACCCCAAGTCTTGTTAAAACATATCTTCGCCCCCTTTGTCTCTGGTCGTCTTTCGTATGCAACATGAGATGGGATCCAACAAATGGGAATTTGACATTGCGCTTTATTTCCATAAGTTACGTTACGCTTTAAGAACTATATTTCCTCTCGCCCCCTGCTTTTTTAAAAAAATTTTGTTCCCAAAAGCATATTGGAGTCCAAAAAAAATACTCCGCGCCCGAACTCCCCACTGGTTTAAAGTTTTCCATCCGTAGATTTTCTTTGTTGGAGCGTTTTTGAGAAAGTTCAGGGGTTTCATGTCTTCATGTAAAAGTGGCCGTGATCGTATGTGGTTTTACATTGCGTTTTGGCCGCAAAAACCCAGTTCGAACCCGGGGACGGAGATGCAGTTTTATGCGACAAAAAACCCTTAATAATTTTAAGACAGGGAAATTTTTACCCCTAATGACAGAATCCTGTAAGTTAACATGATACGTGTACAAAGAAATGGTTACCTAATGAGAGGAGGCATCTAGGACTACCCCCCTCAAAATAGGCCCAGACTTGACTTTTTTCATTTTTCCCCGGACCCTTAGCGTATGGGGATCACGCTCGCCGTTGATTCCCTCCGCACGCCACAGCGCACCCCTTTTTTTTTCTATCCGAAACGACGAACAGGACCAGACCCCGATGTAATATATAGAGAGCGGTAAATTCAAAAAAATTTATGTGGTATGTAAGTGTTGTGTGGCGTGAGAGTAATAACAAAAAACACCACGCACACCCCCACGCACGAAACACACCAACACACACACACACACACACACACCACACACCACAACACACACAACAACACACATATATAATATAATATATATATATATATATATATAATATATTATATATATATATATATAAATGTCTGCACAAATAAATTATATAAAAATAATGTAAGAATATATGCAGTTATATAATGTTTGTAATATAACATTGATACAATACATCTACGGTACTTTGCTAGATTTCATTTGCTATTCCTTCCAAACAGGAGTAAAAAAAAAATTTAATCCCTTCAGTTCCACCTGAAATGTCCATATTTTGTATCGCAGCGTAAATGGATCACTAACAAATTAGCCAATAGTAAATGGCCGACGCATATTTTTTCGGACATTATCTTACTCCCCACCGTCGACCTGAATGTTCTATTGCTTCCCCGAAGACTAAGATAAAGGACACCTTGTCGGCCGCGAGGCTGATGTAATTTTCCTACTGAATATAATGTAGCTTCATGCAATTACTAGATGTGAACATGGAGATATACGGGTGAAGGAAAAATACATATTAACGGTGATTTATAATGGTTCAGAAAGAAAATGAATGTCCATATTTGAATATTTAGCGCCGGACGTATGCTCTGAATTGGCAAAAATGAAACTAAATTTTCAGTCAATATGATTTCGAAGAAATCTTTCCATCGAACTTGTAACGGCATCTGGTTTCCCTACCTTAACAAATCGTGTGCGCGTGATTAACTAATCTGTTGAGACCAAGATCCAGGATTAGATTCCTAAAATGTTAGTACAGAGGGAAATAGAAGGAAAAGAGTTTTGCCATAAACCGACAAAAGTTCATCTATATTATTATAGTGAAAGGAGATGGAAATTACCGTCAAGAATGATTCGCTATGCGGGATCTAATGTACACGTAAGACATATTCCATATTTAATAGATTGAAGTTATTTCTTACTGCAAACGTTTCCTGAAGTTTGGTAATTTTATTTACCAACCAGGCTATATGCTCAGGCGTGGGCAAATAATGATTACAGTCTTACCATAAAAGCTGACCGTGCAGTAAGTCTTGTGACTACTGTAATTGTACATGGTAAAATAGAAATAGAAATCCTAATAAGAAATCAGATATATCATACAAAAAATATTACTTTGAATGTATTTTGCCACTGGATTACATAACACTGTTTATTTGTTTTACGGTAATTACTACATAATAGGATTTAGTATATAGTACGAGGAAATCTTCCAATGTATCAGATAAATGAAATATTCACATACGTCAGTTAGGTGTTTATCACATAACATTCCGAGATATAATGCTCAAGCGTTCGCTTGTTTTCTTCTTTTACAAACAGTCAACTCCATATTCATCTGCACTTTTGCACCTTTCAAATTGCCAGTACATTCTATAACCTAAAAAGCTTTCTGGCAATACCACGTCAAATTTTTCTGGTTTGACTTCGGTGCCACCCATGGGAAGGCTTGCTACTCTATACTGATCGTAGTGACTTATGTACAGCCTTCAGGCCTTTGAATGCTTGTCAGATCTACTTAGTGTTCTTCTTTAATGAGAACTTTTTCAATAATTTCAACCCTAGCAAAGGCATCCCAAGATCTATGTACCAGTAATCTTTGGTGCAGGCTTCCTTCGCCAATTTGTCTACGGGGTCCGTCGCTTTGCGTATGCCAACATGAGAATGGTATCCATACAAATTGAAAATGTTGACATTGCATCTCTATTGCATAAAGTCTACGTTACGCCTAATGCAACTCACTCTTTTCCTCTCGCCACCTGCTTTGAAAGAATTTCCGCGCGTGTCCGAAAGCACTTTGATAGTCACAGAACACGCTCCAGAGCCTTAACTCGCACGGTTTCAGCGTTTTCCATCCGTAATTTTCTTAGTTGTAGCTGTTCTCCTGAGAAAGGTTCACGTGTTTACCTTTCACTTCTTCAGTACCAGTGGCTGAGTGATCGTATAGTGGTTGTACAATTTCGTTGTTGGCCGCAATAACCCAGGTTCGAAGCCTTGTCACGGCAGATACATTTTTATGTTGATAATATAAGCATTACATGCTAATGACAGGTGATTTCATATGCACTTAAGGCAGTAATTTTCTCTACATATGACTAACATGAGTACATGTGGCATAGATCTAATGGAGGACGTAATGAGAGAAGGGCATCAGGACACATACCCAAATTAAAAATAAGCCTCAGACTATTTTTTCCGGAAAACCTTAGCTTATGGGTGCATCACGCTCGCCGTTGACTCCATCCCTTACACACGCACAGGCGGCTCCTATTTTTTTTTTCAGATCCGAACACCGGACGACAGACACTGATGTAGATACATGAGATGCGGTGAATTCAATCAATTTATGTCATGTATGTATATATCATATGTATATTAAATCTATATATTTATATATTATATAAATATCTATATATATATATATAATATATATATAATATATATATATAATATATAGTATTTATATATATATATATATACATATATATCTATTATAATAGATATATATATATATTCTAATATATATGTATGTATGGTATATATATACACTTACATACCACATAGTATCTACGCTTACATTGTTTGAGTTCATTATTGCTATAGAATTCTTACTCACACCGGAGTAAAAAAAACTTGAATGGCCCCTTCCAGTCCACCTGCAATGTTCCAATATTGTATAGCAGAGTACATGGATCACTAACCAATTAGCCTATGAGGAAATGATCACAGCATATTTTTCGGACATAACTCTTACTCACCGTCGGACTCTGAATGTTATATTTGTTTTCCCGAAGACTAGATAAAGGGGAACACTTTTTCGGCCGCGAGGCTGATGTATTCTCCTACTCTGAAGAATGCAGCTTCATGTATTACTTGGTGTGAACACATAGAAGGAAAGACGGTGAAGGAAAAATACATATAACGCGATTTTATAAGACGTGTCGGAAAGAAAATTTGGTCATCAGTATTTGACTATTTAGCGTCGACGATAATCTGATTGCAAAAGAGGAACTAAATTTACAGCAATATTGTTCAAGAAATCTTACATCGAACTTGTATCGGCATGTTTCCTCCTTAACTGATCGTGGTGCAGTGATTAACGAATCTGTTGGACCAAGATCCAAGATAGATTCTAAAAAATTTTAGTACGGAGGGGAAAACGAAGGAAAAAGGTGTCCATACCAACAAAAGTCACAACAATAATACTATATAAAGGAAATGGAAAATGACCGACATGATGATTCGATATGCGGGAATCTAAATGCACACGCAAGACATCAGCCCATATTTTTAATTTAGGTTATTTCTTACTGAAAACGTCCTGAAGTTAAGTAATTTTTATTTAGCCACCCGCTATCTCTCGGGCTGGGCAATCTGGACAGTTACAGTAGTCCTGTGACCCTGTAATTGTACATGGTAAATAGAAATAGAAAATCATATATCATATAAATGAATATTACTTTAAATGCTTTTTGACCACTTGTGTTTTACACACTGTTATTTGTTTACCATAGTTTTATTACATAGTCAAAGTCTAGGATTATAGTAAGAAGTATAATCTTGCCATGTATCAGATTAAATGAAATATTTACATGCCTTTATTTCTTTATACCTCATGTTTACATTCTGAAATGCAGTATCACATGACATTTCCCGATATATATATATATATAGATATATATATAGTATAATATATATATATAGTATATATATATAATACTATATATATAATCATATATATAACTAAGTCATTAATTGTTTTCTTCGTTCACCAATCTACATCTAGATTCATCTGCACTCTTGCATCGTGTAGTTTTGCCAGTCACATTCGTAACTAAACGTAATTCTGGCATAACCACGTCACTTGTCTTGTTTGACTTCGGTGCCACCCATAGGAAGGCTTGCTATCTCTATACTGAACGCAGTGCCTTACAGCTTTTAGGCCTTTGAGTGTTTGTCAGATCTACTAGTTCTTCCTCATGAGAACTTTTCAATATATCTGCAACCCTAGCAAGAGGCATTCCAAGATCTATGTACACAATATTTTTGCTGTAGGCTTCCTTCGCTAATTTGTCTCCGTGGTCGTGATTGCGTATGCCAACATGAGATGGTATCCATACAAATTGAATGTTGAGATTCCGCTCTGTTGCATAGTTTACGTTACGCTTAATGTAACTCATATTTCCTCATTACAACCTGCTTTGAAAGAATTTCGTGTCCGAAGAGCACAGTGAAGGTCACAGAAAACTACTCCAGAGCCCGAACTCGCACTGGCTCAGGGTTTTTCGTCCGTTGTTTTTCTTACTCGGAGCTGTTCACCTGAGAAAGTTCACGGTTACATGTGACCTCATGTAACAATGGCCGTGATCGTAT
>NW_023659023.1:20000-22398 GCF_015228065.2 Penaeus monodon
AGTCTACATCTAGATTCATCTGCACTTCTTGCATCGTGCAGTTTGCCAGTACATTCTGTAACCTAAATGTATTCTGGCAATAACCTTGTCACATTGTCTGGTTTGACTTCGGTGCCACCCATAGGAAGGCTTGCTATCTCTATACTGATCGTAGTGCCTTATGGTAAAAGCCTTCAGGCCTTTAAGTGTTTGTCAGATCTACTAGTTCTTCCTTATGAGAACTTTTCAATATATGTGCAACCCTAGCAAGAGGCATCCAAAGATCTATGTTCACAGAATCTTTGGTGCAGGCTTGCCAACATGAGATGGTATCCATACAAATTGAATGTTAACATTGCACTATATTGCATAAGTTACGCTACGCTTAATGCAACTCACAATTTCCTCATCGCACCTGCTTTGAAAAAATTTAGTGTCCGAAGAGTATTTTAAGAGTCACGGAAAACTTCTCCAGAATCTGAACTCGCACTGGCTCAGGTTTTCCGTCCGTAGATTTTCTTAGTTGGAGCTGTTTTACCTGAGAAAGTTCACGGGTTACATGTGACTTCATGTAACAGTGGCCGTGATCGTATAGTGGTTAGTACATTGCGTTGTGGCCGCAATAACCCAGGTTCGAATCCTGGTCACGGCAGATGCAGTTTTATGTTGATAATAAACCATTAATAATGATGATAACAGGATTTTAATGGCAGTAATCCTATACATACTAACATGAGTACATGTACCATAAGATCTATGGCGGACGTAATGAGAGGAGGGCATAAGCACACACCCACCTTAGAGAAATGGGCCTCAGACTGAGTTTTTTTTTTCTTTTTCTTTCCGGACCCTTAGCTGTATGGGCTCATAAACTAACACTAACAAATCAGCCTATGAGTAAATGACCAACGCATATTTTCGGACATAACTCTTACTCAACAGTCGACTCTGAATGTTAATATTGCTTTCCCCGAAGACTATACCAACAAAATTATAATGAAAGGAAATGGAAAATAATCGCAAAATTATTCGCTATGCGGGATCTAATGTACATATAAACATCAGCCATATTTTTAGATTCAAGTTATTTCTTACTGAAAACGTTCCTGAAGTTAAGTAAGTTTATTTAACATCCTAGTTATCTGCTCCGCGTGGACAATCATGATTACAGTTTTACATAAATCTGACAGTACAGTAGTCTGTGACTACTGTAACTGTACATGGTAAAATAGAAATAGAAATCATATATCATACAAAAATATTACTTTGATATGCTTTTGCCACTGTGCTCACATAACTGTTATTTTGTTTACCATAGTTATTACATAGTAAATCTAGTATATAGTAAGAGTATATCTTCCAATATATCAGATGAATGAAATATTCACATAGTTCTATATACCTCATGTTACGTGGTCTGAAAGGCTGTATCACATGACATTCCGATATATATATATATATATATATATATATATATATATTATATATATATATATATATATATATATATATTTGTTTTCTTCTTACACAATCTACATCTAGATTCATCTGCACTTCTTGCATCGTGCAGTTTGCCAGTACATTCTGTAACTAAACGTATTCTGGCAATAACCACGTCACATTGTCTGGTTTGACTTCGGTGCCTGCTATCTCTGTACTGATCATAGTACCTTATGGTACAGCTTTCAGGCCTTTCAGGTTCGTTATATCTACTAGTTCTTCCTTATGAGAACTTTTCAATATATGTGCAACCCTAGCAAGAGGCATCCCAAGATCTATGTACATAGTATCTTTGTGCAGGCTTCCTTCGCCAATTTGTCTACGTGGTCGTGCTTGCCTATGCCAACATGAGATGGTATCCATACAAATTGAATGTTGACATTACACTCTATTCTATAAGTTACGTTACGCCTAATGCAACTCACAATTTCCTCATCGCCACCTGCTTTGAAAGAATTTTGTGTCCGAAGAGCACTTTAAGAGTCCCAGAAAACTACTCCAGAGCCTGAACTCGCACTGCGTTTTCCGTCCGTCGATTTTCTTAGTTAGAGCTGTTCTCCTAAGAAAGTTCACGGTTACATGTGACTTCATGTAACAGTGGCCGTGATCGTATAGTGGTTAGTACATTGCGTTGTGGCCGCAATAACCAGGTTCGAATCCTGGTCACGGCAATGCAGTTTTATGTTGATAATAAAACCATTAATCATGATGACAGATTTAATGCAGTAATCCTATACATACTAACATGAGTGCGTGTACAGAGATCTATGGCGACGTAATGAATAGGCATAAGGCCATAACCCCTTAAAATAGCTCGACTGATTTTTTTTTTGACCCTTAAGTATGGGCCTCATAAAACTTTACACTAACTAATCAGCCTATGAGTAAATGACCGCGCAGGTAGTTTTCACCTGAAAAT
>NW_023659024.1:0-2500 GCF_015228065.2 Penaeus monodon
CCCATCCCATTTTAAGGGGGGGCTTAGGCATTTTTCCAGGCTTTTTAGGGGGGGAAGGTTTTACCCAAAAAGGCCCACCCCCCAGCTTCCATAATTTCCCCTTTAATGTGACCCCTTTCCCCGGAACGACGCCTTGTTCCCTTTAGGAGGGTTTCCCCTTTTTTGGGGTACCCGGGGGAATTTGCCCGTTTGGGGCCCCTGATCCCCTTCTTCAAGGGGTTGAAGGCCCCCAGGCAAGGGGGTAGGTTCGGCAGAATCGGGGGGGATTCAAAACGGGGACCTCCCCTCCCCCTTTTTGCCAGGAAAACCCCCTTTGGGGGCCCCGGGGAGGGGGTTTTTTTGTGGCCCCGGGGGCCCCAAAGTAGTGGGCCCGAACTCAATCCCTTAAAACCCCATTTTGAGGATCCTCCATCGCTTGACAAAAAGGTCATCTTTGGCCCCTTTTCCCTTCGGGTTTAGGGGGGGGCAACCAAAAGCCTCCTCCTAGCAAATCCCCAAAAAGGGGGCTTTCTCGCGTGGGATCACCCGACCGGGGGCCCAGCACCTGCCGCTCGGGCCCCCAAAAAAATTGGTCCCCGAACAATGGACCCCCCCCGGGGGAACGTTAGCCACAGATGCGAGTTTGGCGTAGAACGCCTCTTTCACATCGGTTTTATGTACATCGTATACCCATAAGAACAAAGCCAAAAGCATGCTTGTCTCATGCCATGATACGCCATCACCGGTGTCACCCTTTGACTACCGCGGGCTGAGTCGACTGGGATGGCTATAGGCTACACCGGTTGGTGACCATCGCTGCGGCCCGACCCAGTAGTGTTACCACCCACACTGTCGTCCGCTACCAGGTCTTCTCACCTCTGAGAGGGCACCACCCCCAACTCCAGTCGCTTTTATTCCCGCGATCAAGTAACCGCTCATCCTTCCGCAAAGACCGTTTTCCAGCCTACCCAAAGCACGCCTGAGTTAAGCCTCGGGTGTCGCTCCGGTGCCCGCCACCTCCTGCCCCCCCCGCCCACGCCCCAGATAAGGGGTCGGCAGCTGTGGGACCGCCTATTCCCCCTGTTGGTTCCCGAGGGCTTTTTCCCCCCAAGCTTCATGGTGGTTTGCGCCTGCCGGGCGCAGCGGGACGAGTAACTCCAATTTCCCCACCCCGCACATTATATATATATTATTTTATATATATATATATTTTTAGTATTAATTGCGTTTTCACACAGAAAACCACACACCACACACACACCACACCACACACACACACACACCCACCCATAAATTATTATATATATTTATATATATATTTTCTTATTATTATAATTTTATATATTTATATATATAATTATATTACAACCCTCCTGACCTAATATTGTGTATATATTTATAATAATTAGATTTAATATAAATATAGATTATTATATGTCGTATTACATACCTCCCTTTTAAAATACTTAAATATCTTATGATTTTATATAATAAAAATTTTTATATATTTTTTTTTGTGTTGTGTTTTTATATATATATATATATATTATATATATAATACACTACAATACAACACACGACACACGGACATGAGGTACCCATCATAAATTGGAATCTATGATAACATTAACCTCAGGAACCTTATTATGATGACTGGTACGCTGCGTCTGCCTCCTAGAGGACCCGGCATCTGGGGCGGGGGGGTGTATGACAAGGAAGAGCGGGTCTCGTGGAGCGCGCATGAGGAAACTTGCATGGATGCGGTCTGAGGGGGAGGCGGTGTGTCCTTGGGGGAGGGGAGAGAATCCCGACGTCATCCACTTCCCTCGGCCGTCGATTCATCCAACCTGTCCTTTCCATGACAATGAGCGGTGGCGATTCTTGAAATAGTGAAATTTTTCCCCTCGTCTTCTGAAAGGATAGGCGGTTGGTGGAAGGCTGAGGGGGGGGGAGAACTGGATATAGAAGTTCGAAGGAGAGGAGGGGAAGGGAAGGGCACACGCTGTGTTTATAAATATCTATACATATATGTATAGTATACACATATATATGTGTGTGTATTATTCACACACATTCACTGACGGGAAAGTACAGTGCATCGCATCAGTGAGGTAACACTCTTCCTGTTTAGATCAGCAATTGTGTTCTAAGTCTACTACGTGTTTTTCTGTAATGTCTTCTCCAGACTGAGCCAACCCCGTTCATGTTCTCGACGACACTTATCGAGGTGCGGCAACTCCTCTCCTACAGAGACTCACTTACCTGCCTGTCCTTTGCCTGGCTACCACTATGTGCATGCGCATGTGCGTGTACGCACTCGTCTTGTTTTGTGTGTATAGTGCATCACCACTTCCACCTATTACAATTTTTTACAATTTTTCACGCTGCATACTTGTATAATACGTAGTATTCCATGAGTTGAGTGGTCATCCTCTGACGATAAGCTGTGATTGGTTTAAGTAATTCTACTGAAAATAATAAAAAATAACAAACTGAAAATAAAAAAGCACATCAGCCCTAT
>NW_023659024.1:7500-22396 GCF_015228065.2 Penaeus monodon
GCCGATCTGAGCTCTGAAAGGCAAGGGAAACCAAATAAAGAATAAATTTCAGCATGAAATTCACTCATATAACGATTTGATATATCTATATATGTATATATGTCTGTATTCATACATTTATTTATAAGTATATAAAGATACGTTTTATACAGTTATTATTTCATACCATTTAGTTTCATTTCTAAATCGGATTTCATTTACACTGCTTGTAGTATAATTGTAGAATTACTTAAACATCAGCAGTCATCGTTAGAGACCGACCTCGCCCTCATGGAATAGCTGTTGGTTCCAGTTTGTGTGTGTGTGTGTGTGTGTTATGTGTGTTTTTTATGTTTATTCATTATATACTTATATACAATATATATACACACATAAATATGCATCCATAATTTTTTTTTTCTTATTTCCTTATTCATCTCTCTCTCTCTATGTGTCTTGTCCTTTCTTTCCTCTCATCTATCTATTATATATATATATATATATATATAGAATATATATATATATATAGTATATATATGTATAAATCTATAATATATAACATATGTTAATATATGTGTGTGGTGTGTTGTGGGTGGGGGCGTGTGAATTTATACATATAAATATATATACACATCTGTATACATACGAATGTATTATATAAAGATATATGACATTATAAATGTGTAAAACAGATTTATAATGTTATATACGGACAGATAGAAGTGAAAGGATAGAAAGAAGGAGGAGGAGGGGAAAGGGACGAAAAAGATAAAGTGGAAGTTTTCGAGGAGTGTAGTGGAGTAGTGTGTGGTGTAATGTGGGGTGTATCAATAGAAGAATAACTAATATAGACATAGATTACTGTATATACAATCACCCACACCCACACACACACATTCACATATATTATTTATATGGCATATAATAGTTGGGTTTAAACGACAGAACGCTGCACATCAAATACGTAATGACAGACGCTGCACATTCAATACTTACATGACAGAACGCTGCACATTCATGTACGTACTGAATGTGAAAGTAGGTCCGTGACCGTGATGTAATCAGTGACTTGACGAAACCACAAACCCAACCGCAACCATGTCCCCAACACATAATCAATACCCGGAAATCATTAACCTACTTTCACATGTGCATTTTATGTTCGTTAACTGAGCCTCATAAGAAATAATGACAATGATGTACTACAGACAGTATCCCCTCATGCAGGTGACAGGTGACATAGATTAATGATCACAGCGTAACACACACCTTATCGAGAGTGAAAGCAGGATACTTTAGGTGGACCAACTCGAACACCCTCCACACGTACTGAATGTGACAGTAAGGTCATGACCGTGCGTAATTCAGTGACCTTGACGAACCACAAACCGCAAACCGCAACCAATGTCCACAACAACATATCAATACCCGGAAATCATTAACCTTGCTGTCACATATGCATTTTATGTTCGTATATGACGCCTCATAAGAAAATAATGAAACAAATGATGAGCTACAGACGATTATCCCCTCCAATGCAGGGGACAGGTGACTAGATTAATGATCACAGCGTAACCACCACACGCCTTGTCGAGAGTGAAAGCAGGATAATGGATTCACGGGCAACCACTAGAACCATAGCTAACGATGGCTTAACGCGCACCCCTATGGTTGCAAATGGTGCATCATAACAGAAGATGACACTGAAAGTGATTAACTAACCAATATCCGTATCGAAATCATTCGTTGACATAGATTAATGATCACAGCGTAACCACACAACCTTATCGAGTGAAACAGGAGAATTATCACGAGGCAACCACTAGACCATAGCTAAGTGGCTAGCGCGCACACCTTTGCCGGTTGAAATGTTTGGCATCATAACAGAAAGATGACCACTGAAATAATTAACTAATCAATATCCGCATCCGAAATCATTCCTCATCAACCATTGATGTACAGACGAGGATCTCCTCACAATGCAGGGTGACATAGATTCAATGAATCACCGCATAATCACAAACCTTGGAGAGTGAAGCAGGTTAATGAATCACGAGGTTAACCACCAGACCATAGCTACGATGACTAACACGGCACACCTTACGTCCAAAATAGTACATCATAACAGAAAAGATGACCAATATCCGTAACCGAAATCCATTACCCGTAGACAGTGCTACAGATGAATCACCCGCTGTCTCCTCCCATCCACACCGCAATTATTCACCATGTTTTACACTTGTACCGAATCAAATTGATTCTATTCAGACGATGAAACCGTCTCTCCTAATGACGAAACTGTCAAAATCATAATAAATAGGTCACACGGTCTGCTAATGACCGATATTTTCTGCTCCTCTCTCACTGTCCCAGAGATTAGAATACAATTAAGTGTAATGGATTATAAAAACTCGTTATACAATATTGCTTTTATTTTTTGATTGTATAAACACTATACGATGCCTCGCACCACACACACACACACACACACACACACACACACACACACACACATCTTTTTTTTTTCCCACCTGCATATGATGCAGATGCAATGAAAATTCTAACCCCGTCCTGCATTACTATCCTGCATCTGTCGAATCCTCATCGCTTCTGTTAAGTCAATGACAGGAATTCAAGTCAGCATATACAAGGCGGTGGCAGACGAGGAAAACTCTCCATTGTCTGATTCACTACCGCATGCCAACAAACTCCCACCGTGCGATGACCCGTTGCCAAATCGAAACGTGCAAAATGATTGATATATATTGGGATCGATCTCTTCCCGGTGGCAGCTCTTGGATGTTTGATAGGGCATGTATCAGGACCATCTATGTAGCATAAGTAGAGTGTCCTGGAAGATAATTCCTTTTGTCTCGGTCGTATCCTCTCTTAAATGACAGTCTGTCACCATGGATTACGAACTTTAACCCTTTTCTTCATCGCGGTGGATATCTCCAGGTGGCGTGGGTTTCTCCATTTTGAATATCTTCTTTTCTTCCTGCGTATTGTCACTCACTATTCACTCACCAACGACTAAACCAGCTTTAAATACATTGACGACAATAATTTCCATGCTGCAACTATTGATATTGTTGGCGGCGGAACACAAATAACAGGCTTTAAATTTCTGTGTAAATGTAAATGGCGATTACCACGATTTCATATGTTTACACTTTCATGCTTATAAAAACTAAAAGGTTAATTAACTAATAGATTAAAAAGTCGTTGGTTTTATTCTATTGAGAGTCATTAATAGGTTTCCCAAGGTATCTACAAACTGTCAAAGCGTTTCCCACAAACACACCACACACACACACACACACCCACACCACACACACACACACACACACACACACTCATAATAAAAATACATTAAAGTTAAAAAGGATCATGAAACTCTTGTTGTCCCACATGCCATTAAATTGACTTTCAAGAACACAACACGCGTCCTAACAGGTGATACACAAATAAGATAAAATAACAGGCTTATATTTTTTGTGTACATGGGTAAATGCTGATAACTACCACTACGCACGTTTGAAATTGCAGGCTTATACACCAGGTTTTATCATAAATAACAGTGCACCCTAATAAGAATACCAGCAAGAAATTTCTTCTTCGCGGGACGATTATAAGCTATCTACTCCCAAAGGCATCTTTCTAATAAAAGACAATTCACTCAAAGGTCATGAAACTCTTGTTGTAACTCAATGTCTTTATTATGACTTTTCACAACAACATCTAACAGGCGGTAATACAAATAAAATGAAAATAACAAGCTTAAATTTCTGTTTAAATGTAAATGCGATAACCACTAGCTCATACGTTTGAAAATTTCAGGCTTATACAACAGTTTAATTACCCACAGTGAAAAGTCCACCGTTTTTTTATTCTATTTAAGAGCATTAAATATGGTTTTCACGCATACTGCGCGAGAACCAAAGACGGGTTTTTTCCCCCTCCTATTTCCGCCTGACAGTTAATTATCTACCAACTAGACCCACCAACTGTCACCCACGTACCGCACCAGTTATGTTTTGCTAATTAACTTAATGGACATGCGGTATATTCCTAAAATGTTCCCCCTCATCGCTCAATTTTGTACACTCTACATGCACTTAAAACAATGAAACATATAAAACAAAACATAAAAGACAACGTCCCAGCAATGACCTAGACAAGTAACGGGAAGTCTGCTCAGTACAACCTTTGTTCCGGTGACGTCTCAGGCCTTTTTGGGGAAAAGGTAACCTCCTGGGCCTTGGTGTAATCTGTCCTTTCTCGATTTCCCACGTCCTCGAAAGTCTCGCACAGGTCCTCCTTGACTTCAGATTCGTCTAGACCTCGCTCGTAGTCCTGGCCCAGGCCAACTCGGCGGCGTCCTCGTCCACACATCCTCCACAGATCTCGTCCAGGTCCATCTCGCTCCACACGTTCTCGTAAATCTTCATCGGATCTACGGGCGTCGGGGCGGCTGATACCTGCGCTACGAGCTCCTGGGTTGAATGGATCTCGGCGTCTCGGGGGGGGGGGGGCCCGGAACCTCGGGCGTCTCGCAGTCAACGCCCGTCCAGCACAGTCATGGGACGGCTTAACACCTTCTCTGATGAGACATCCGGCCCGCAGGCATATGCGATCTTCGATGACGTCCTTCCCACGGCTCCTAAGTGACCGGAAAAACTGTAGCAGATCTTCCTTCGGTACGTGTTGGTCGCGACTGCAATATATAGTCTGGGACAGATCATACACGTAGGGCCATAGTAAGAAGACAAAGAAAGGCACAGAGAAAGGGTTGTTAAGTCCACTAGCCGGTGATTTATAAAAATTCGCGGTTTTTATGTTGGTTTTTAAATTATTTTCGTCTTTTTTTTTTTTTCATTTTGTGTTTTTTTTCACAAAGATAAAGAAGAAATAGAAGAGGGACGCAGTAGCGTCCGCAAAAAGGGGGGGACCTGACTTGAACTACCACCGTCTCTGATAGATATGAGATTAGATAATGAACGACATCGGCGATCCGCGAAGACCTATTTGAACCATAGTCATCACACATAAGAAATAGATGCAACTTGTACATTATGTATTGAAAACCACTCGTCACGACGGACAAAATTGCGGGTTAAATGATACATAATTAATCTTTACGCCCGCACTAAGACAGCAGTCAACCTTAATTAATGAAAGGGTCATTGTCTTTTTCTGCATGTATGAGTGAGGTGAAAGTGTGTGTGTAGGCCTGTTGTGAGTGACAGCTAAGCGTGCATGAGATGGAAGGCGAGAGTGGACCTCACACGAGCAGAATGAATCGAACACACTTATATTAACGTTTCCTATACACAACTGAATACATTAGCACTGGCTATCTATTTAAGATTATTTCACTACCACATTGAATTCAACATATAATGAATGCAACAGAATGTACGCATGAATAATGGTGACCTGAAAAATATTTCGCAAGTATTTTAACAAGCAAATCTTCTCAGGGTCGAATCTGAACTGCCGGGGTACAATGTCCAGACCTCATTTAAAACTCTAATGGGGGATCCTAATACACGGAAATGCCGTATATGAACTGAGGCACTCGAGCCAGGGAATATGAATAACCTTCTTCTCGTATCTGTGATGGGCGCTCGCAAAATTCCCTAAGGATATTTAAATTTTCACGAATCACACACACGCTTGGGTGTACCAAAAACATGCAGGCAACTTGAGTAGGTGAGAAGGTGTTATCACACAACTCAAAAGTGCCGAATGAATACCTACCTTCGAACGATGGAGCACAGATCTTTAGGCGTTTAACGCAACCCCGGGTCAATATCGGGCATCCTGTGCACCTATGATATGGTGGAAGATCTACGCTATATATTTAATAATACAAATTAATGAAATTGCGTGTACACGCTTCGCTCTATCGCCAATAGAATGTTTTGGGGGGTGTTTTGTAAAAAACTTTTTTTGTTTTTGTCACCAAAAGAATGTAACAAATGCTATGGTTAATTCCCAAGGCGTCAACAAAACTAACAACCAAAATACAGGTAACCACGCGGTCAATTTGATCCTTCCCAATCGCCACCGACCGGGAAAAGAATACAGTGAGTCAGGTCCAAGACAGGAAAATACCTTTGGTCTAATTCCAGAGTACAGCAGCGAAAGAATTATGGCAGGTCGGGGCTAGGGAGGAAAAAGGAAATGATATTCGTGATAGGATAAAATACCACGACCGCGTTTAATTCGTTGCAGATGAACAATATAAATCTCTTAAAACGAAGAAAATAATTAATTACTTAACTAACGAACGATATTCCTGTTTATTGGTCACATACATCGATGCACGGAACCGGCGATCTCAGGTAAGGGAATATTGTGAGAACGTTGCCATTGCATGTCTTAGCACTGTTTACCGAACAAAAAAACGGCTTAACACATTATGGGAGAAGAAAAGGGAAAAGAAATAAGAAGGGGCCAAACGTGTACTTACGTGGGTTTTTTGTATTTTTAGCCATGTCTTGAAGCGGTCGAGCGGATTTCTTCTAAGGTTTGCGTTTCATTCTGTCGAGTCGAGACGAAGCGCCACCATGCCGCCAGAATTGTAACAGGCTATGTGAACGTACAGTGGCTGACAGGTACCGCAAAACACAACGTAAAGGGGTGAACACAGGCTACGACGACGCTTACGACTTTGTCTAAAGGGGTTAAAGCGCCGCGCGGAGTCGCGGTCAGCTGCCGCTGAGGAGAGAGCGGAGCTGACCTTGAGCTGACCTTAGTTGCGCTGGGATCTTAGTCACGACTCCCGGTCCACACGAGGGGTCAGATATAAAATTGACCTCCTCCCTCGTTGAGCGGGTGTTCTTATTTGGGACTTTTGGATCCGCGTGGTAACCAGCCACGTGGTCCACTGGTACAGAAAAGATTTTATTCCACCTCCTATATATAATAGAGAGAGAGTGAGGGGGGGAGAGAGAGAGTAAGTAAGATGAGAGACCAGAGAGAGAGCGGAAATTGGGAGAGAGAGAGAGAAAGAGAAGAACTAGAGAGCGAGAGAGGGAAAGAGAGAGAGAGAGAGAGACAGGTGAGAGAGAAGATAGAGGGTAAAGAGAGAGAGTCGAGAGGAGCGAAAAGGGAGATAGAGATAGATACGGGAGAGAGAGGAGGAGGAAAGAGGAGAGAGAGAGAGAGAGGGGCGGGGAGTAGAGAGGAAGGAAAGAGGAGAGAGAGAGAAGAGATAGAAAGAGGTAGAGGAGAGTGAGAGATAGGGGGATGGAGAGATAGGAGTTAGAGAGAAGAGGAGTGGAGAGAGAGGGAAGAAGGTGGAGTTAGAGGGGGGGGGTGAGAGGAGGAGAGAGAGAGAGAGAGAGAGCGAGAGAGAGAGAGAGAGAGAGAGCAGCGAGAGAGTTTAGAGGGAGAGAGAAGGGACTAGAAAAAGTGAGAGCGCGGAGAAGGAGAGAGAGGAGATGGGGGGAAGAGAGCAAGGAATGAGAGTGAGGTGAGAGAGAGAGAGAGAGGGAGTAGGGGGGGGAGAGACGTGATAGGGGGGAGAGAGAGGAGGGGGGGGGGGAAAGATGAGGGGAGAGAGAAGTGGGGGGGTTGGAAGAGAGAGAGAGCGAGAGAGAGAGAGAGAGAGAGAGGAAGAGCGAGAGCAGAAGGAGAGAGAGAGAGAGAGAGAAGAAAGAGAGAAGAGAAGAGAGAGAGAGAGAGAGAGAAGAGAGAGAGAAATAGAGAGAGAGAGGAGAGAGGGGGAAGAGAGGAAATATAATAAGAGAAGATGGAGAGAAAGAGAGAGATAGAGAGAGGAGGGGGGGGGAGGAGAGAGAGAGAGAGGGGGAGAGAGAGATTAGCGGAGAGAGAGATAGAGAAGAGAGAGGAGCGGGAGAGAGAGAGAGAGAGAGAGAGAGAAAAGAAAGAGAAATGAGAGAGAGAGAGAGAGACGGTAGAGCAGAGACGAGAGAAGAGGTGATAGATATATGTGATACATGTGCGAGAGAGGGGGGGAGATTGAGACAGGAGCGAAGAAAGAGAGAGAGAGAGGAGAGAGAGAGAGAGAGAGGGAGAGAGAGAAGAGGGAGAAGAGAGAGAGGAGAGAGAGAGGGGAGAGAGAGAGAGAGAGACATGAGAGAGAGAGAGGAGAGAGGGAGAGAGAGAGAGGGGGGGCGGGGAGAGGGTGAAGAGAGAGAGAGAGAAGGGTGGGAGAGAGAGTTGAGAGAGAGAGAGAGAGAGAGAGAGATAGGGGTTTTTTTTTAGTTGGTAAGGGAAGGTTAGGTTTTGGTTAAGTAATTTAGTTTAGGTAGGGTAAGTTAGGTTCGCTTTGGTAAAGAAGTTTCATTAGTTTAGTATTAGGATCAATTTAACTTTATAGTTATCTTATAATTTATATTAGGTTATGTTAATCAGATTAGGTTTTTTAGGTTATGTTGAGTATGATTAGGTTTTAGTTAGGTTAGGTTTCAGATAATGGTGGATTACTTACTACTTTGGGTAAATATTAACGTAACAATCTAACCTACCCTACATTTCCTAACCTAACTACCAGACCTAACCTAACTTAACTGGAACCTGAAATAACCTAAACAAGCATAAGCTAAACTAGCTTAACGAAACCTAGCTAAAGCTACTGCAATCTAACCTACCTAAATCTACCCCTAGCTAGCTAACGTGAGTTAACCTTAACTTAACCTAACCTAATTTTAAAATGTAACCTAACGTAACCATAACCAATCTAATCAACTCTAAATGACCCAAGTTAGACTACCAAACCTTACGAAAACTAACTAAACCCAACCTTCCATAATCTACCTAACCTAAACCTAACTAAACCCAATCTAACCCACCTATAAACATAACTACCTACACTAATCTACTTAACCTAAACTAATTCAAGTTTAACCTAGCCCTAACCTAATCTATTTAAGCTCTATAACTAAACCTAACTGACAAACCTAAAGTATATCAACCTAACTTTGCCTAAACTAATCTCAACCAACCAAACTACACATAACTTCAAAAACTAAGCCTAAACTAACTGAACTAAAATGTAACTAGGAAAAAAAAAAAAAAAATAACGTAGCAAACACTACCCTAACTAACCTGAACTAAACAAATCGAATTTAACTTCAGCTAATCTAACGAAACTAAAGCTAACCTATCTACTTAAACTATTAACCAAACAATTCTTAGTAAACCCTAGTAAAACTAAACGTAAACCTAATCCATACTAATTTTATGAGATTTAATCCGTAACAGAGTGAGCTTGCGAAGATAGGAAGGAATTGGAAAGCAAACACACCGTTCATCCCCCACCTCTGCCGCGACGCGGGGAGTGGGAGAAACCGCTTATCCCAGCCGCGTAAAGGACATAGGGAAGGGAAGAGGGAAAATGAACTCCAATCTCGTGTGACTGAAAACATCGAATAACAATAAAAGAGAAAAGAAACAACCGTGAAAGAGGTACGGTGATAGAAAAAATTTACTTTGGCATTCCTTATGTAAGGAAACAGCAGAGCAGGAAACATTACTTTTACTCTTTCCCGGTGAAACAAAAACTGTCTGGCCGTTCCAAGGCAACGCAGGGAATGCAGCTGTAGGCAGAGTTGCATTAGCTTACTTTATCGCAGCATTTCGTATTGATTTCGGTGTTTATCATGTTGCCGCAAATGCCATGGGGTTGTTTCTGGAAGGCCGAGGAAATACGTAGGAGAATTTGAAGTAGTTGGTGGCTTTAATGGGGCACAGGAACATACCTCTACCTGGAGCATCAGTCTACACAGCTATATAAACCATAAAGAATTACCAAGCATGCAGCTATATTCTTTCACCATGACATTCAGCTAGGTTTTTGGTCTTGTAGTGTAAATTTCTCAAAAAAAAAAAAAAGACATTTGTAATATATAATATATATATATATAATATATTATATATTATATATATATATATATATACTCAAGTGTACTATTCTTTTCACCGCTGTTTCGCAAAGTCCCTCTTTTTTTTTTACTTTGATTCTCTGCTTTACTTTTTCTCTTTGCGCTGATGAAGGTGATGTTTATAGCACTCCTTATAGAGGTAAGTGTTTCAGGAAAACCCTTTTTTTTCCCCTAAGAAAGTGGGAAAAAAGTTAGCCTTTCCTACCCTGCATTTGATGGTTATTGGATATTGATATGTAGTATAACACTTGATGATAGTAATAATGAAAATGATAATGGTTGCATAATGATAATCAGAGATGTATCAATAATTTTGAATTAATCCATACTCATATTTTGTCTGTAAGAGCTTTTTGTGAATTCTCTTCCATGAATTAAAAAGTATTCTAGTCATATTCTTTTGGAGCGCGCGCTGCGTGTCTGTTATACTCGTATTAGGCAAATTATATAGACAGTCATTTGAAATAGTCACAAAACTTTCAATCAGTTAAAATCTTTGTGACAGCCAGGAACGACTCGTTCCCAAAAAGGGAATGAAGTACGATAACTGGGCAACATCTCTACTGATACTTCATCCTTGGCTTCAGAAAATGGCTACTTCTCCGGCTTGTCCCTAGCGTTGGTTAGCATATATTTATTGTTATTTACCTGAAAATATACAACGTGCAACTCATTTTTTCAACTCCATGATGTTTACTTGAGTCAGTCGCATATATTCTGTGACCAATGTCTCATTTTTTGAAAGTCTTCTAGGTTGGAAGGACATAGGCAAAAAGAATATTGGCTAAGATTTGATAAACCAGTATTTTTTAATGATATTAACGGAATAGAACGGAAAATTCTTATAAAAAGATGTAAGAGTTGGATAAAGAGAGCTGCCACATGCTACATGATATTCCCCCCCTTGTTTGTAAGTGGCGATATCTATAAAGGTTTCAAGGATAAAACGGATTACGTGCAGTATCAAATATCCCATCTTCAATCTTCAACTGTATTGATTTTAACATAAAATACACAATTAAGAATTATATATATTACAGTTTTTAAATTCCCCCTCTTTTAACAAAGGTGTCTGGATTAAGGAATTGTCCCCCCCCCCCTTTTGTCTTCAATTTTAATGTTTATCTGTTTGCCAAATCCTTTTTTCCTGGTACTAATCAGTACTTGGAGTTTATACATTTTTTGACCGCTTCAAATTACAGTATGCCCAAGATATGAAAAAAATAAAATAATGGTTTCAAGAATTCATCACAGAAGCAAAGACGAGGAAAAAAATAACATAAAATAATTGTAGTGTTCAATACAGATCTAAAAACACATTTATTTTACATATTCCTACAAAGGAACATTTTTGCTGGGTTGACTCATTAGTAAGATTCTTTATTTTCCCCAATCAATTAAAAGAAAGACATGAAATGCAAAGGTTACGATTTTCTTTGGAGGCAGTAGACGTAGAAAACGTGTATTTAGAGACTAGATAGGAGAAACTCGTGTATCATTATTATTACTATTTATTTATTTTTTAAAATCATTATTTCTATTATCATTATTATTATTAATACCACCATTATATCATTATGATACCAGAACTGCTAGGTATGACAACTACCACAGTTATTTCTACTACAAATTAATCAATTAAAAGGTAATAATAATGATGACAGTTCCAATAATGACCGATAGAAAACGATAATAATAATAATAATAATAATAATAATAATAATAATAATAATAACAACAACAACTCCATTATCATACGAGTATTTCATAAATAGACGAATGCTAATGACGACAGTACAGTGGAACAAGAGGAAGGGGGAAAGAGAGAAGAAATGTATAAACAGCTACGTTTTTTACTAACTACCGTGCATAAGGAATCAGAAATAGAGCAACAGAAAACATAAGAATGGGTGCTAAAAATATTTTGTGGACTTTTGTTTTTTTTTTTTTTTTTTTTTGTTTTTTTTTATGAAATGTTATCCACATTCTCTTTTATTCTCACTTTTATCATCATTATTGTCATGATAATAGAATTCAGGTAAGTATTATCATTATTACCCTAATAATTTGCCAGAATCATCAAATGAATGGAAAAAACGTCATTTGAGTCTACTCTCAAAAGGCTATATTTCGCTAGATTTTGCCCCTTTTTTCGACTTTGGATTGTTATTTTCTTTTACCTTTTTTTTATTATAATGGACACAATTCCTGTTATTTCATCATTATTATCATGATTATCACATTATATCGTTATCATCATCATTATCATCATTATCATCATTATCATCATCATTTTATCATCATTATTGCAATTATTATCATCATTATTGCAATAATTATCATTATTATTGCAATTATTGCAGTTTATATCTTATTTTTACATCTATACTAATAACAACTACAATATAATAGTATAACAATAATAATAACAATAATAACGTTTTTATAATCATTATTTATATCATTATTTAATTAATATCGTTATTACTGTAATTATTACTGTTATAATATTATTTTTACAATTATACTACCAGTAAAAATAATATAATGATAATAATAACAATAATGATATTACAATACAATATTATAACAATTCGTATTATTATAATTATCTTATTATATTATTATTGTTATTATCAGTTATAATATATTTTTGGCAATATCAATAATACATTAATATAATAATAATAATCATAATAATATAAATAATTAATAATAATAATAATTAATAATAATAATATAATGAGTAATAGATAATAATTATAATCATCAAATGTTATCCAATTCTCTTTATTCTCACTTTTATCATCATTATTGTCATGATTAATAGAATTCAGGTAATTATATCATTATTACCCTAATAATTTGCCAGAATCTCAAAATATGGAAAAAACTCATTTTGGAGTCTACTCTCAAAAGGCTATATTTCGCTAGATTTGCCGCTTTTTCGACTTTTGGGATTTTTTTCTTTACCTTTTTTTTATTATATATGGACACAATTCCTGTTATTATCTCATTATTATCATGATTATCATCATTATTATCGTTATCATCATCATTATGATCATTATCATCATTACCATCATCATTCTCATCATTATTGCAATCATTATCATCATTATTGCAATAATTATCATTATTATTGAATTATTGCAGTTATAATAGTATTATTTTTACATCTATACTAATACAACTACAATAATAATAGTAATAACAATAATAATAACAATAATAACGTTTTTATAATCATATTTATATCATTCTATTTTAATTAATATCGTATATTACTGTAATTATTACTGTTATAATATTATTTTTACAATTATACTACCAGTAAAAATAATATAATGTAATATAACAATAATGATATATACAATATTATAACAATTCGTATTATTATAATTAACTTATTATTATTATTATTGTTATTATTACAGTTAATATATTTTTTGGCAATAATACTTATAATTAAAGTATATATTAATATAATAAATTAATAATAATATAATAATAATATATATAATAATAATAATAATAATATAATAATGATAAATATAATTAATAATGTATATAATGATAATAATAATGATTAATAGTAAATATAATAATCATCAAATATTATCCAAATTCTCTTATTCTCACTTATCATCATTATTGTCATGATTAATAGAATTCAGGTAATTATTATCATTATTACCCTAATAATTGCCAGAATCACAAATGAATGGAAAAAAGTCATTTTGGAGTCTACTCTCAAAGGCTATATTCGCTAGATTTTGCCGCTTTTTCGACTTTTGGATTTTTTTCTTATACCTTTTTTTTATTATATATGACACAATTCCTGTATTATCATCATTATTATCATGATTATCATCATTATTATCGTTATCATCATCATTATCATCATTATCATCATTATCATCATCATTATCATCATTATTGCAATTATATCATCATTATTGCAATAATTATCATTATTATTGCAATTATTGCAGTTATAATATATTATTTTTACATCTATACTAATAACAACTACAATAATAATAGTAATACAATAATAATAACAATATAACGTTTTTATAATCATATTATATCATTATTTTAATAATATCGTTATTACTGTAAATTAACTGTTATAATAATTTTTTACATTATGTACTAAAATAATAATAATATAATAATACAATAATGATATTATAACATATTATAACAATTCGTATTATTATAATTATCTTATTATTATTATATTTTATATACAGTTATAATATATTTTTGGCAATATACTAATATTAAGTAATATAATATAATATAATAATAATAATATAATAATATAATAATAATAATAATAATAATCATAATAATAATATAATAAAATAAATAATAATAATATATAATGAAATATGATAATAATAATTATAATAGTATATATTAATAATCATCAATGTTATCCAAATTCTTTATTCTATTTTATATCATTATGTCATGATTAATAGAATTCAGTATTATTATCATTATTACCCTATATTGCAAATCATAAATGATGAAAAACGTCATTTGGAGTCACTTCAAAAGCTATATTTGTAGTTTTGCCGCTTTTTCGACTTTGGATTTTTTTTTTACCTTTTTATTATAATGGACACAATCCTTTATTATCTCTTATTCAGATTATCATCATTATTTCGTATCATCTCATTATATCATTATCATCATTTTTCATTAGAAATTATCCATTTTTGCAATATTTCCCCTTATTATTGCAATTATTGCATTATAATAATTTTTAATCTATACTAATAACAACTACATAATAATGTAATAATATAAAACAATAATAAGTTTTTATATATTATTTATATCATTATTTTATATATCGTATTATGGTAATATTACTGTTATAATTTTTTTTCAATTTTACTACGTAAAAATAATAATTATAATAACAATAATAATACAATATTAAACAATGTATTATTTATTAACTATTATTTATTTTAATTTTT
>NW_023659025.1:0-20000 GCF_015228065.2 Penaeus monodon
CTTAAGGAAAAAAAAAAAAAAAAACTGAAAAACATAACTGCGTATTAATTAAAATATTAGTTAGGGGAACGATAAAAAAAAGGAACCGCACAGAATTTTTGCTTGGCTTGAGAGATTTTGGCGAAGTTTTTTAGCTAAAGGAAATATATGGGGCAAATTTGTATACGGAGTGTTTTTTTAACGCTTTACGGAATCCGTTACAGTCTGGGATACAAAAAAAAAAAACTGGTTATTGCTTTGCCACTGTATACCCAAAAAATGATATTTACTACAAACAACATCAAGTTTAAATATGAGAGTGCAAAATTAGGCCCAGCACCACACAAAACACGGGAGTTGGGGCAAGGTGTTACTCCTTGCAAACGGAAAAATTTCTTAAATATTTCTCGGGGCTTTCTGAGTAAGTTTCTTATCTCCCAAAAGTGATCTTTCGGGGACCACAATTTTTTTTTTCAAAAGCAGGTGGCCAATGAGGAAAAAATTGTGGAGGTTGGCATTAAGAGTAAAAACGTAAAACTTTATGCTATAGGAGGGCGCAATTTTCAAACATTTCAATTTGTATGGATACCATTTTTTTCTGTTGGGCATGCGCAAGCACGAAACCCCGTTAGGGGAACAACAAATTGGGCGAAGGGGGAAGCCTGCAGCAAAAAGGATACTGTGAAACATAAAAGAATCTTTGGGGATGTTTCTTTCCCTTTTCGTTAGGTTATGTTGGCAAATATTATAAATTGGGATAAGTTGTGTCTCATGGAAGGGAGACGGGAGGGCCAGTTCTAGGATTCTGGACAGAAAACACTCAACTAAAAAGGGCCTTGGAAAAGCTTGTACCCATTAAGGTACTAGGAAATCAGTTAATCTTTCATGAAAAGGATTTGACCAAAGGCCCTTCTTCGATGGTCGGCCATACCGACGTCTAAACCCACCGGCAGGGCGATCAGTTGTGGGAGACGGTGGGTTTTGCCATTTCCGGGTTTTTTGGGCACACAAAATGACTGCCCCAACGGGTGAAGAAAGAAAAGAAATATATTGGTCAGGCCAAGCTACCATAATAACTTAGATGTTGAGAAAACTTGTATGGGTGGACAGAAAAATAAGCGAAAACCGCTGTAAGGGACAAAAAACTGCAGTGAAGAATGCAATTTCTATTTTGACTGAGACATTGAAAAAGAAGGGGGGGGAACCATAATATTTGCTTATATCTATACAAAAATTACTTGTTTAATCAAATTATCTGTAAAACTGCCATAAACAAAAAAAGGAAACAGTGTTAGTAAAACCCACCCAGTGGCAAAAAAAGCATATCAACATTATATCTTTTTGTATGATGTATGATTTCCAATTAGATTTTACCATGTCGAATTACAGTAGTTACAGAATGTTGTTTACTGTGTTTCAAAAAATATATGTAAAAATCGTAATCCCCGATTGCCCACGGGCTGAGCAAGATTAGCCAGGATGGTAAAATAAAACTTTACTAAAAAAAACTTTAAATCTTAAAAGTTTTTATTTATGCAGTAATTAAACCCCACAAAAAACGTTTTCGGAAATCCCTTACCAACGCCTTTTAAAAAATAAAATTAAAAATTTGAGATTAGAAAGGAAAAAAATTTTTGATGTTTTTTCACCTTCGACCCACTTAAACCCACAACGCCCCCCCTTTCCCTAAAAGCCTTCGGCCACCTTTAAAACCAGCACACTGTAAATTTCCTTCCAAACCTGAAAACGCGCCCCCCCTTTTTTCCTCCCCTCCCAAAACAACGGGAAACAAAGGTCTTGTGTTTGGATGGTTGGCCAACAGCAGTAGGATGGGGGAAATGGGGGAGGGGCTCCAAATGCCCTTCGCTAAAGAGGGTCCTTGCCTAATGACGAGAAACTTTGAGCTATTTTTAAAAAAAAAATTCCCCTTGTTTTTTTGGGGTTCTTTCGTGGAAAGGGTAGGGTTTTTGTTGTTTCCACTTGCTGATGGGGGGGACGGCGGGGCTGACGTTTTTTTTTTTTTTGCTGATAAAAGGAAAAAAAAAAGATTTGTTTTTTTTTTTTCTTGGTTTGCCCTCTGGTGGGAAACAAGGGGGGGGGGGGGTAATATTTTCTTTTTTCTTAAAAGGGGATTTAAACTTTATCAAAAAAAAAAATCGTAAGGGGGAATATTAAAGATTTTAAATAGTTGGGGTGTATTTAGGGGAAAAGGGGTAGGTTGCCCTGCATGTGTTTTATTTACATTTTTTCTTGTCGGACCAGGTAACAAATTTTCTTCCACCAACCCAGGGAAAACAAGGGGCTTTGCCATTTTTTATTTTCCCCTTTTTTCCGATTTTCAAAAAGGAAAAATCCCAGGGTGGGGGGGACTGTCACCAACCTTTTTTCGATTGCATGAAAAAAAAAAAAAACTAACCCTTAATTTTGGCTGTTTGCCTTTTTACCTTATTTTTTTTTTCTTTTTTCTTTCTAAAATCCTTAACTTTTACCCTTCCTTTTTTTTTTTTGCTTTTCCATCCCCACGTTCTCTTCTCTCTCGGACTGCCCCCCCTCCGGGCTTCGTAGTTCTTTATTTCATTTTTCTCAAAAAAATTTTTATCTCTTATTTTTTTCCAAACTTTTTTTTTTTCTTTTCTTTTTTTTCTTTCCTCTTAAAAAACCCTTTTTCTCCCCTTTCCCCCCCACCCCTTCCTTTTTTGGGGAGTCTTTCAAAGAAGAAACCTAAGCGGGATTTTTCTTCGTTTGGGAAAGTACCCCCCGCCCAAAAAAGGGGGGGACCGGGTCCGGGGGAAAAATCGCCTTCCCCTCCGCCTCTCCTCACCCCTCCCCCCCCTTTCAGGCCAAGCCGGGAACAGGGAAAAAACCCAAATAAAAGGACCAGGGGGGAAAATTTTTACCCGCCTTGCCCCGCGGGGCAAAAAATGGCAAAAACGGAAATGGGGGGATGGCAAAAACGTTCCACTTTCCCCCTTTCCCCTTCTGGTTCCCCCAAAAGGGCCGTTCGTCCAATCCGGGCCCGTGTTAAAAAAAATTGAACAAAAAAAAAACGGCTGGGGCCCGGGAAATGTTTATAGAAAAAAACCGGGGGGCTCCTTTCTCCCCGCGGGGAAGGATCGCGGGGCTTAAGCTTAAAAAAAAATTTTTTAAAAAAAAATTGGGCTATAAAATTTTTTGTTTTATTGGGTAACCCGCTGCTCTAGGGGACAAAATTGGAATTATTTCCCTTTTATTATTTTTTTTTTTTTTGCCCCAGCGGGACATATAATCCATCTGGCGCATCCCGGCCCGTCCCCCAAAAAAACCCTGCAAGGGCCACGAGGGGAAATGGGAAAAAGGCTGCAGGAGGGAGGGGAAACAGAGAAAAGGGGGGAAAAATTTTCCTGGACGTGGGGCTTTTTTATTTTTTTGCTTTTTTTTTATTTTTTAAATTTTTTTTTTTTCCCCTTTTTTTCTTTCTTTCCTTTTTTCGTACCTCATTTTGGGGCATGGGCGGGGGCGGGGAAAAGGGGGGGGGAAAACCAAAGAAATGAAAGGGAAAAAACAGCATTTGAAAACAGAGGAAAAAAAAATTGGGAAAAAAAAAATATGGAATGTTAGTAAAAATTTGGTTGATTATTTTCCTCCGTTAAAATTTCCCCCTTCCCCAAGTCTCTTTGGCGTCATTAGAGGGAACCTGATACACATAAAGGATGGTGGGAAATTGGGGGGGGCCGATTGGCTGTGAACCATGGCCAAGTTAAAAATGGGTAAATTAAATTTAAATTAACCAGTTTATGGGTGATTAACTGATGCTGTTTGTAATGAAAAAATGCTAGTAAATTAAGCCAATTAACGATTTGTTAAAATGATGATAAAATAAAGGGGGGACGATTTAAAGGGCATATGAAATTATAAAACGGGTTAAAAAAAAAAAAAGGGTAATTAACAAGAAATTATTAATAAGGGGGAATAATGGGAAATACGATAAGAAAAGAATTGGGACCCCATCCCACCACAGGTAGGAATTTTAAATGAAAGGGGATTGGGCCAATTGATGGATTAAAAAAAAAAAAAAAAAAAAAAAATAATTTTGATTAATGGAAATAGGGAAAAAAAAAAAACCAGTAATGGGGGGGATTAAATTATTGATTATGCAAAATTTAAATTATTATTTTTTCTCATAAGGAAATTTGAATTCAAAAAAATTGATAAATAATGATGAATTTTTTTTTTTGTACGGGGAAAATAATTGAAAAGCCAATGCTAATGTTTGATTTGGTTTACTACGAAAAAAATTAGTTAATAAGGGAAAAAAGAAAAAGAAAAAATGGGGTTGGATGGAAAGGGAATGGAAAATTTAATTTGGAAAACAAAAAAATTCATGAATAAAAGGAATTGGGGAAAAAAACCATGGAAAAAAAAAAAAATTATTAAAAGGGTTTTTTGGGGACGTAAAAAAGTTAAAAATTTTTTAAAAAAAAATGGGTAAAAGATGATAATGATTTAATAGAAAAAAAAAAAAAAGTAAATGGTGAAAAAAATAAAATTAAATTAAAATAGAAAAAAAAAAATTTTAAAGGGGTTTATGGCAATTGATAAACAAAAAAAAAAATTGATTAAAAATTTCTGGGGAAAAAATCGTTTAAAAATTAGAATTTATGATTATTTTGAAACAACGACGTGGGTAGGAAAAAAATTAATTTATAAAAATTTGTTCTGAATAATTAAAAATTCATTTAATTTACTATTATAAAAAAATTTGATGATTGGGTGGGTAAAAAAATTGGATATTAAATGATATTTAATGCTGTAAAATTTGCCAAAAAAAAACAAACAACAAAAAAACAAAATTAAAATGGGGTTAATTAATTTATGGAAAAGGGGATGGAAATTGGTTATTTAGTGTAAATTTACTTCCCGTTTTTGCCCCCCCTGTTTACTTAAAATAAATAAATAAAATGTTTGTTAAAGGGTAAGGAAAAAGGTTAATAAAGAATTAAACAATGATTTTAAAAAAATTGGGGTTATAAATGAATGGGAAATTTCCCTTTGGTAATTGATAATTAAAACCCACTTTCTTCTCCTTTTTTTTTCTTCATTGTTTTTGGTTTTTTATTTTATTTTATAAATTTTAAAAAAAAATTTTTACTGTTTATTATTTAAAAATTTTTGATTATGAACATTTAATCCTTATTGCCCATTTTTATTTGGTTTGTTTTTAAATTTATTTTTTATTAAATATTATTATTAATTTATTTATTTTTAAATTTTAATTATTATTATTATTAACTTTTTTTAATTATTTATTTATTATTTTTATTATTTTTAAATTATTTTTAATATTATTTAATTATTATTAATATTTTTATATTTTAATTTTTTCCCCTTCATCATCCAATCAATTTCGGGAAGATTTAAAAAAACGATGCTAATAATGTATGCCAAAAAATGCGCCACATGTCTGAAAGGAGGGCCGCGGGAGGCGGCAGCCCACCTTCGCAAACATAACCGGGGGGGGGCAGTTCAGCCGTTTATTTTTTCATAAGGAGGGGGAAACTTGGTCCCTAAATCCAACCAAACCTGGGAGGGCTCAGGGGGCCGCGAAGGACTGACCCGGCACTCCTAGTTTACATGCAAAAATTTCCGGGGGTTTTTCATAAATTCCCCCCCTCTTCGGCCCAAAAAAATTAAATTGTCCCAAAACGGAAAAGTCAGGGGGAGGGCTTGGCCCCCAACAAAGTTGGGTGCCTGGGTGGGGTTGGGGGTTTGGGTTCCCAAGGGGGGGGGAAAAAAAAAGAGGGGGGGGGGAAAGGGGGGGGGAAAAAGGGGGGAAGAAAAGGGGAAGGGGAAAAAAAAGGGGGGGGAAAGGGGGGAAAAAGAAAAAGGGAAAGGAAAAGGGAAAGGGGGGGGAAAAAAAAGGGAAAAAAGGAAAAAAAAAATTAAAAAAGAAACGAGGGGAAAAAAAAACAAGGGGGAAAGAAAAAAAAATAAAAGAAGAAAAAAAAACAAAGAAAGAAGAAAAAAAAAAGGAGGGGATCGAAAGGGGGTTTAGGGGAGTAGGCGGGGGGGAAAAAGGGGGGACTCCCGCAAAAATTCCACGGAAACAGGACGGCCGGGGGGGGGGGCCCCCACAGAAGGGGGGGGCTTTTTCCCTCGCGGGTTCTGGGGGTTTACCGGCCCCCGTTTTTTTTTTTTTCCTGGGGGTTCGGGGCGAGGCACCTTGGAGGTTTTTTTAAGGAAAACATTTTTTGCCCAACCCCCCTTTTCAGACCCCACGGTGTTTGAGTTTAGTTTTTTCAAGAGTTCCCCCCCCTTTGCCGTAATTTTGGGGGGTTTTTTCTTAATGCCAGGGGGCCCTAAGATTTTTTTTTTTAATAGTTTTCAGCATTGGCTTGGAGTGCGAGGCTGGGGGAAAATAGTACTTTAAAGGGTTGGTTATAAAAGGATTTATTTATTATTATTAATTATTAATGAGCAAAAGGCTTAATCCTTGTTAGGAAAAAAAAAACCACACAAACGCATCCATTAGGGGAAAAAACAAAATTTTACCTCTAAACAACCCATTTTTACAAGGGAAAAGGGGGTGCCGTGGAAGACTAAAATGCTTGAAAACTGGAAATGTAGTTTTACTTAATTTAATTAAAAACGGGGGCCAAATAACCTGACGTTTTTCCCAAGTCCATGGGATAGAAAAAAAAAACCCACGGAAGAAAAACCAACAAAGGCAAATGGGATTTTCTGGCGCATTTCCAGCATGATTTTAAACCCGTCCCCCTGCATTTTCCCCAAATCGAAATGGCGTTTTTTGGGGTCCGGGTGTGATTTAACCAGCATTTTCCCCCTTTTTCAGCGGGGTGAGCTTATGGTGCAGTGGGCCCCCTCCGGGCCAAAAACCCCCCCCCCCCCCCCGCCCCGTTTCGTGAGGCCTTTAAAACGCCCCCTCTTTTTCCTCGGGATTCTTTCCTCCCCCTAATCGACCACGGTGGGGGGCAACTTTTTTGAGCCTTCGTGTTCCTCTGAAAATTAGAAAAAAAAATAAAAAAACCCCCGTCCCTTAAAAAGTTTAGGGGGCCGTGGGCTTTTTTAATTGCTTTGGGGCTTTCCTGGTTTCGGTCCCGGGCAAGAACAACCCCCCCAAAAAGGCCCCTGAATCGGGGATAACGGGATATTTTCTTGGGATTATAAAAAAGGTTTGTGGCGGGGATGGGGGTTTTTTTAAATTGCCAGTATATCCCCACAGGGTTTATTAAAATTTTTTTTGCATGTTGGAAAAAAAACGTTGGGGGCTAAAATCAGGAGCCAAAGTTAGGGGCCCGGATGGGATTCGTTTTTGAAAACTATTCCCAATATTTAAGAAATCTCTTTAATGCGGAATTGGATTTTTTTTGGGAAATGAAAAAACCTTGGGGGGGGGAAATGCTTTCCCCCGCTTTATTCCTTCCTATTTCCCTTTCCTTTCCCCTTTCTCTTTTCTTTCCCTCTCTCTCCCCTCTCCTCTCTCTCTCTTCCCCCTTTCTCCTCTCCTCTCCTCTTTCTTCCCTCCCCCTCTCCTCCTCTCCCTCAAAACACACAACACCAACACCCCCCACCCAACACCCAACCACCAACCCCAACACAACCAACCACCCCCAACACACACAACACACCACACACACCACCCCCACAACCAACACAACTCCACCCAACAAATTTCACAAAAAAAAGAAAATTGACTTTACCCAAAACTATTTTAAGTAACCGGAAACAACAAATATACCAAACGAAAAAAAAAAAAAAAAAAAAGGAAAGTTTAAACCCGAAAAAAGAAAAAACCCAAACATTTAAGCTAAAATCCAAATGACTTTAAATCATTTTTGGGACCCGGGCTTTTTAAAAAAAAGCCGCCCTTTTTTTTCCCTGGGCTGATTTGTGGGTTGGATCGAAAGCAAGGCCAAATTTTTTTTGAGCATTACTCCCCCTTGCACTTCTCGACTTGTTAAAAAAACTGCCCATTTAAACGGTGGTTAGGCCGGTTTTTAATTTTGATTAATCTTATTAATCTGGGGAATTTTTAAAATAAATAGGGGCCACCCTGGGGGGGTTTTAATTCAGGCGTGGGAAAGGGTGAAGGGGAAGCTTAATGAGCGAAAAGAAGAGGGGAGCCTAGGCCATAATTACCGGTGTGGGCGGCATACTGGGGGTGGGGTTTAAGTTTCAAGTGGGGGAGTTTTTCGAACACGGTTTTTTTTTTTGGAAGCGGGTTGCAAAGGTTTCCGAAAAAAAAAACAACGGGCCCCCTGTTTTTTCCTTTTGGGGAAAAACGGGTTTTCATGGGGTTCCGAACGGCAGGTTCTATTGATGGGGAAAGTTAAAAAAGAAAAAAAAAAAAAAATTTTATTTTTTTGTGGCGAAAGCGTTAGATTTTTCCGTTTCTTCGCTTGGGTCCCTTAAAAAGGTTAAATGGGAAAAAATTTTTTCTGAAAAAAATTCCGCTTTTTGGGGGAAAAACTTTTCTTTAAATTCCCACTGAGAGCGGGTTTTTTTTCCCCAGTGGTTCATCTGATTGTTTTTATTATCATTATTTTTAAATTTTTTCAATAAAATCAATTTAATCAATTATTTTTTATTTTATTTTTTTTATTTTTTTTTATTTTTTTTTTTTTTAATTTTTTTTTTTGTTTACATTTTCTTTATTTAATTCAATTTTTTTAAACATCAAACATCATCACATCACCAATCACCGTGAAATCACCAAATTCCCAAAACAATCCCCACCCATCACCATCACCATCCCCAAACCAATCCAAACCAATCACCATTTTCCCACCATCCCCCACATCCCCATCAATCAAACAATTTTTCAATCATCCCAATCATAATCAAATTTTCCAATCAAATTTATCAATCCCAATTTCCTCATTCATCCCATCATTCCACATCAATCAATTTCCAATCAATCATTTTTTTAAATTGGTTCCCAATCCATCGTTTGTTCCCATCATTATCCATTCAATTTAAATTTTGGGTTTTTATCAATGGGGAAAACAAATTTTAAACAATTTACCAAATTGCTTTAAAAATTCCATTAACAAGGGGGAATTTATTATTCAGAAACGTTTTTTTAATATAAATGAACCTGAAAAAAAAAAACGGATTTCCAAAAAACGGTTCTAAATATTATATAAAAAGAGGGTTTTTTTTTTTTCTGTTTCCCCCAAATTTTTTTTTTTAAAACCAGAAGGGGGGGGTTTTTAATATCCCAACATTTTTACCCCCGGTCCCAATTGTTCCCTAATTTTCCCCCCAAGGTTTTCAATTCATAATCCTAATTTTTTAATCCCTCATTTTCTCTTAAAAATCTACTATTTTTTTAAACTTCAGTTTGGGTCAGCGTTTGGGGAAAAAAAAAACTTGGATGATTTAGGAAAACCAAAAACCAAGAAGAATTTTTTGGAAGCTGGGCTTGCCCATTTGCCTGTTCGAAAAAATATTTTTCGGTTTAAAAAATAAGAAAAACGAAATTTTTTTCCTTGCAATTTTTGTTAAGGATTAAAAATCAGTCGAATTAAAAAAGGAAAAAGTGGGGTTTTTTTTCTATTAAAAATTGATAAACCTGGGTTATTTAAAAAAATTCCAATTCTTTTGTGGGTTTTTTAGGAAGGGGAACATTTTTTTCCAAGCTCGTTTTTTACTGTCCCCCCCCATTAAGTTTTCCGAGTTTTTTTTCCTCCAACCGAACATTCCCCTGGGGGAAATTATTATTCCAAGGGCCCCCCCCCCCCCCCTCCCCACTTCCCTAATCCCAAATAAAACCCGTCCCGCGCAATCCCATCCCAGCCCCCCCGGACCCCAAAAAAAACGCTTAAACCCCCACAGCGCCTCTTCCCAAACCCCTCCGCTTTTTCCCTTCTTCTCCCCAACTCCTCTTTTTCCCCAGCTCTCCCAAAACACTTCCCCCACTCTCCCCCATCCAAAGCTTTTTCCCCAAATCGCCCCCCAAACCCCCCTCCCCCCATCTTTTTTCCCCCACCACGGGGCCCATTTTTTTTTTTCCCCCCAAACAAAAACCCCCCCCCCAAAAAAAAAAAAAAAAAAAAAAAGAAAAAAAAAAAGAAAAAAGAAAAAAAAAAAAAAAAAAAAAATTTTTTTTAAATATTTACAAAAAGGGCGAAGGAGAGGGGCCCCCCCCCCCGCTCGCCACCATAAAAAAAGGGTTGGGTTTTTCAAAACTTAATCGTTTTTCTAAATTGGCCTCAGATTTTCCAACCTCCCGGCGGCCTTAATCTGGCCCGGGCATCTGAAATTTCTTGATTAGGCAAGGGTGTTGGGTTCCTTCTGCGCATGCCCTGGCGGGATGCTTGAGACCTTTTTTTTTTTTTAAAAAAATTTTTTTTTATTTAAATTTTTTTTTTTTTTTTAAATCGATTTTTTTTTTTTTTTTTTACTTTGCTTTCTGGAATCCCACCTTTTTTTTTTTTTTCCCATTTTTTTTTTTCCTCGTGTTGCTTTTTTTTTTTTTTTTTTTTTTCCTTATCGGTTGGGTAAAACTTTTACGCCTCAAAACAAAGACCGGAAGGTTAAAAAACGTTTGCCACACTCGCCGACCCGGACCCTTCGGCCGGGAGGCGGGCCCTTTTGGCCGGCTTTGGGGCCGGCCCCTCCTCCTGCTCCCGTCGGGGGGGGGAGGCCCCGGGGATTTTTGTTTTGCGGTGGGCGTTTAAAAAGTTTTTGTTGGGGGGGGTTTTGGTTGCAATTAAAATTTTTGTGGGGGGGTTGGGGGGGGGGTTTTGGGGGGGGGGTTTGGGTGGTTTTTTTGGGGGTTTTTTTTTTGGGTGTGGTTGGGGGGGTGGGTGGGGGTTGTTTGGTTTGGGGGGGGTTGGGTTTTTTTTTTTGTTTAAAAATTAAAAAAATTTTAAAAAATTTTTTTATAAAACCTTTAAATTTTAAAAAAACAACCCCCCACACAACCCAATAAAAGTTTTTATAATATGTAAAAAAAATTTTATTTTTTTTTTAAAACATTTTTAATTTTTTTTTTTTAAAAAATTTAATTTTTATTTTTAAAAAAATTTTCTTGTTTTTACAATTATATGTGTTTAAAAAAATAAAATATATTTAAAAAAAAAAACCATATTAATGTTTTACCATAGATAAAAATAAAGTTTTACAAAAAAAATTTGTTTTTTAAAAATAAAATAAAAAAAATTATATGTTAAATTAAAAAATTTATTTACATAAAAATTTAATAAAAGTTAAAAATTTGGGGTTTGGGGTTTGGTTTTGGGGTATTAATTTATAAATTTGGGAAATAATTATTACCATCTAATTAAAAAACTATACAAACAAAAAACACAACCCCAACACACCCACACACACCCCCCAAAAACACCAAACACCCAACCCCCCCAAACAACCACAAACACCACCACCCCAAACCCCACCACACACAACATATAATTAATATTTTGGCCAAACCCACCCACAACCAACATTTTTCGCCCCCAACCACACATCCCCCTGCCCCCCCCTCCCAACGGAAGCAGGGAGAGGCGGCGGCCCCCCCGAAGCCCGGCCCCGCCCGCCTCCCGGCGGGCCCGGGAAGGGTCCGGGCGGGAGTGGTGTGCAAAACCGGTTTTAACCTCCGGTTCTTGCTGAGGCGTTAAAAGTTTTACCACCCGATAAAGGCATAAAAAAAATAAAAAAAAAAAAAAAAAAAGGGGTTTTTTTCCCAAAAAAATTAAAAAAAAAAAAAAAAAATTTTTTAAAAAAAAAAAAAAAAAAAAAAAAAAAAAAAAAAAAATTGGAAAAAAAAAAAAACCCCCCCCAAAAAAAAAAAACAAACCCCCCCCCAAATTTTAAAAAAAAAAAAAAAAAAAAATTTTAAAAAGGAAAACATTTTTTGCCCCCCCAAGGGGTTTTTTTTTTGGCCCCCGGGGGTCCCCCTTTTTAAAAATTTTTTTGGTTTTTTTTTTTTTTTTTTTTTTTTTTTTTTTTTTTTTTTTTTTGGGGGGGGGGGGTTTTTTTTTTTCCCCCCGTGGGGGGGGAAAGGGGGGGAGGGGGTTTTTTGGGGGGGGGGAAAAAAAAAAATTTTGGGGGGGGGTTTTTTTTTTTTTTTTTTTTTTTTTTTTTTTGGGGGGGGGGGGGAAAAAGGGGAATTTTTTTTTTTGGGGGGAAAAAAAGGGGGAGGGGTTTTTTTTGGGGGGGGGCTGGGATGGGGAAAAGGGGGGGGGTTTAATGTTGGGGAAAGGGGGAAAGGGGGGGTTTGGGGGAAAAAAGGGGGGGGGGGGCCGGGGGGGGGAGGTTGGTGGGGGAAATTAAGGTTTTTTCGGGGGAAAAAGGGGATTTGGGGGGGCCCCCCCGGGAAAAGAAAATTTTGGGTTTTTTTTTTATAAATAATAATTTAAAAAAAGAATTTTTCTTTTAAAAAAAAACTGGGGGAAAAAAAAAATTAGGGGTTGGAGTTTTTTTAAAAAAATTATAAAAAAGGGGCCTTCTAAAAAAACCAAAATTGGTTTTTAAAAAAAAAAAAAAATTTATTTTTAATTACTGTTTTTGAAAAAACCCATTTTTCTCTTTTAAATGATTATTGTTAAAGGGCCATTTTGCCCAGGAAAAAAAAAAGGGGGTTTTTAAATTTCCCCCCCCCCTTTTTTGGGAAAACAAAAAAAAAAAAAGGGGGGGGGGGGGGGGGGGGGGAAAAAAAAATTTTTTTTTTTTTTTAGGGGTTTTAAAAAAAATTTTTTTTATAAACCCATCTGAAATAAAAATTTTTTTTGGTTTTTTTTAAAAAAGGGGTTTTTTCCAATGGAAAAATGGAAAAAATTTCCCATGAAAACCTAAAAAATTTGAAATGATAAAGATGACAACGGATTTAAAACAAATAAAAAAAGATGATTGGAAAAAGATGATGAAATTGATGAATTTTGATTTTATGGAAAGATGATTAAAAATTAAAAGAAAAGATTTTTTTGGGGGGGGTTTTTTGGATGAATTTATGAAATTTTTGAAAAAATTTTTGAAATGGTGTGGGGGTTGGGGAATGGGTGGTGATGGTGGGGGGGATTTTTTGGGGGGGGGGAAAAGAAAAGGTGGGGGAAATTTTTTACGGTATTGGGTTTTTTTTTGGGGAAAAAAAAAAAGGATTGTAAAAAATTTAAAAAAAAAAAAAAAAAAAAAAAAAATTTTAAAAAAAAACCCCTAAAAAGAATTTTTGATTTTTTTAAAAGGGGTAATTAAAAAAAAAAAAAAATCCCAAAAACCCCCCTGGGGGGCAACCGTTCCAAATTGGGGAAAAAATTTTTTTTAGAAACTTTTTCCAAAACGAATATTTTTTTAGAAATTTTTTTTAAAAACTTTTTTTTACGCCCAAGGGAAGAACGAAAACAATTAAAAGCCCCCCCCCCCCAAAAAAAAAAAAAAAAGGATTTTTTTTTTTTTTTTTTTTTTTTTCTTTTTTTTTTTTTTTTAAAATTTTTTTTTGGGGGGGGGGAAAAAAAAAAATGGGGAAAAAAAGGGGAAAAAAAAAAAAAAGGGGTTTTTTTTTTTTTTTTTTTGGGAAAAAACCCCCAAAAAAAAAAGGGGGGGTTTTTTTTCCCCCCAAAAAACCCCCCCCCTTTTTAAAAAACCCCCCCCCAAAAAAACCCCTTTTCCGCCTTTTTCCCCTTTTTTCCCCCCCTTTTTTCCCCCCCCCAAAAAAAAATTAAAAAAAACCCCTTTTTTTAAAAATTTAAAAAAACCCAAAAAAAATTTAACCCCCCAAAAAAACCTAAAAAAAAGGGGGGAAAAAAAAGAAAAGGGGGCTTTTTTTTGGGGGGGGGAAAAAACCCAAAAAAAAAAATTTTTTTAAAAAAAGGGGGGGAAAAAAATTTTGGTAAATTTTTTTTAAGGGGGGGGTTTTTTTTTTTTGGGGGCCCCCCCTTTTTTTTTTTTTTTTTTTTTTTTTTTTTTTGGGGGAAAAAAAAAAAAAAAAAATTTTTTTTTAAAAAAAATTTTGGGGGGGTTATTTTTTTGTTGGGGGGGGGGGGGGGGGTGGGGTTTTTTTTTTTTTTGGGGGGTTTTTTTTTTTTTGGGTTTTTTTTGGGGGGTTTTTTTTTTGGGGGGGGGGGGGGGGGGGGGGGGGGGGGGGGGTTTTTTTTTGGGGGGGGGGGGGAAAAAAAAAAGGGGGGGGGGGGAAAAAAAAGGGGGGAAAAAAAAAAAGGAAAAAAATTTTAAAATTTTTTTAAAAAAAAAAAATTTTTTTTAAAAAAAAAAAGGGGGCCCCCCTTTTTTTTTTTAAAAAAAAAAAAAAACCCCCCAAAAAAAAACCCTTTTAAAAAAAAGGTTTTTTAAAAATTTAAAAACTTTTTTTTTTTTTTTTTTTTTTTTTTTTTTTTAAAAAAAAAAATTTTCCCGTTTTTTTTTTTTTTTAAAAAAAAACCCCCCCAAAAAAAAAAAAACGGGTTTTTTTTTTTTTTTTGGGGGGGGGTTTTTTTTTTTTTTTAAAAAAAAAAAAATTTTTTTGGGGCCCCCCCCGGGGGGGGGGGGAAAGGGGGGGGGGTTTTTTTTCCCGGTTTCCCAAAACCCCAAAAGGGCCCCCCCAAACCCCCAAATGGGCCCCCAAAAAAAGGGGGGAAAGTTTTTAAGGGGTTTTTTTTTTTGGGGTTGGGTTTTTTTTTTTGTTTTTTGGGGGGGGGTTTGTGTTGTTGTGTGTGTGGTTGGGGGTTTTGGTGTTGGTTGTGAAGAAGGAGAGAGGGGAGGGTTGCGAGAAGAAGGAAGAGAGAGGAGGAAAGAGAAGAGAAGAGAAGAGAGACGAGGGAGGAGAGAAGGAGGAAAGGGAATGAGGGAAAAAAGGGAATGGAAAGAGATTAAGCGAAGAGCAAATTCGTCCCCCGAGTTAATTTTTCATTTTCAAAAAAAATCCAATTCCGCATAAAAAAGATTCCTCTTACATATTGGATTAGATTTCCAAAAAAACGAAATCCCATCCGGGCCCCTTTAAACTTTTGGCTCCTGATTTTAGACCACGGTTTTTCCACATGGGGCAAAAAATTATTTATTAAACCTGTGGTGAATTTATTTCACAATTTTAAAAACTTCCCATCCCCGACCACAAACCCTTTATAATCCCAGGGGAACATATCCGTTATCCCGGATCAGGGCCTTTTTGGGGTTGTTCCCCCGCCCGACGAGAAAACCAGGAAAGCCCAAGCATTTTAAAAGCCACGGACCTGAATCTTTTTAAGGGACGTGTTTTTAATTTTTTTCTTTTTTCTATTTTCAAGGAAACGAGCTCGTGTAAGTTTGCCCTCCACCGTGGTTCGGAATTGGGGAAAGAATCCGAGGAAAAAGAAAGAGCGGTTTTTAAAGGCACTCCAAAAAAAGAACAGGCGGGGGGGGCCCTTGCCCCGCGGGTGAGTTTGGGCCAACAGTGCCACTGACCAACCATAAGCTACAAGCCGCTGAAAAAAAGACATGGTTTAATCCACAACCGGAGCCAAAAACGCATTTGATGTTTGGGAGGAATGGCAGGGTTTAAAAATCCATGCTTGAAATGCGCCAGAAAATTGCAAGTGCCTTTGGTTTTTTTTTCCTTCCGTTTTTTTTTCTTCTATCCCAATGGACTTGGGGCAAAAACGTCCAAGGTCAAGTTGGCCGTTTATTAAAATTTAAAAAGTAAAACTACATTTCCAGTTTCAAAGCCATTTTAGTCCTCCACGGGGGCAACCTCCTTTTCCCTTGTTAAATGGGTTTGGTTTTTAGAGGGTAATTTTGGTTTCTTTCCCCTAATGAATGCGTTCTTCGTGGTTTTCGTTCTTTTTTCCTAAAACAAGGATAAGCCCGTGCTCAATTAATATAAATAATAATAATAAAAATCCTTTTTAAACAAACCCTTAGGTTACTTTCCCCAGCCCTCGCACTCCAAGCCAATGCTGGAAAAAAAACTATTAATTAAAAAAAAAAAATCTAGGGGGCCTGGCATTTAGCAAAACCCAACAAATTTAACGGGCAAAGGGGGGAACATCTTGAAAAAACTAAAAAAACACCAAACACCGTGGGTCCTGAAATGGGGGAACTGGCAAATAAATGATCCTTAAATAAAAACTCAAGGGTTTGCCTTCGCCCGAATTCCAGGGAAAAAAAAAACAGGGCCGTAAACCCCAGGAACCCCCGCGAGGAAAGCCCCCTCTTCTGTGGAAGGCCTCCGCCGGCCCGTCCGTGTTCGTGGAATCTTGGCCCAGGTTGAGTTCCCCGCGCTTTTTCCGCGCTACTCCCTAAACCTTCTTTCGGGAGTCTTTTTTTTCCTCTTTTGCGGTGGCCCTCTTTCCTTTCCTTGCTTTAATTCCACTTATTTAATCCTTGCCTTTTATCAATTCAGGTTTTTTTTTTCTTTTCCCCACCACACACTTTGGGTTTAGGTTTTTTCCCCCTTCTTTCTATTTTTATTTTTCCACTTTCTCCCTTTTTTTTTTTTTTCCCCCCTCGGTTCCCAACCCCCCCCTTTTTTTTTTTTGTTTTTGTTTTCCCCCCCCCCCCCCCCCCCCCCTTCCCCCTTTTTTTCTTTTTTCCTTTTTTTTCGTTTCCCCGTTTTTTTACTCCCCCCCTTTCCCTTTTTTTCCTTCTTCCTGTTTTCCCCTTTCCCCCCAAAAAAAAAAACCTCATTTTTTTTCCCAAATTTTTTTTCCCCCCCTTTTCCCCAAACCCCCCCCTTTTTTTTTTTACCCCCCCTTTTGGGGTGGGCCCCCCGACCCAACCCCAGGGGCCCCAAAACAAATTGGGGGGGGGGCCCCTTGGACCCGGGGTTTGGGGTTTTTTTTGGGGGAAAAAAAAATTTTTTTGGGGGGGAAAGGGGGGTTGAATTAAGAAACCCCGGGGTTTTTTGCATGTTAAAAAAAAAAAAAATTACCCCCCGTTTTTATTTTCGCGGGGCCCTGACGAAATCAGGGGTTTTTTTTTTGGGGGGGGAAAAAAATTTCCCCCTTATGGGGCAAAAAAGGGGGGGCTGACTGGGGGTTTCCCTTTTTTTTGGGGGGAAAAGGGGGGGTGCCCGCCTCCCCCGGGGCCCCCCCCCTTCCCAAGGGGGGAAAATGTTTCCGGTTTTTTGGGGCCCCTTTTTTTCATTAATTTTGCATTTCGTTATCTTGGGAAAATTGATTTTATGGGAAGAAAAAAATTAATTTAAAAATTATAAAAATAAAATTTTAAAAAAATTTTAAATTTTTTAAATTTTTTTAAAATTTTAAAATTTTAAAAAAAAAAAGTAATTAGGGAAAAAAAAAAAAAAATAAATAATAAAAAATAAAAAAAATTAAATAATAAAAAGTAAAAAAATTTTAAATAAATTTAAAAAACCCAAAAAAAAAAAATGATGGGGCCCAAAAAAAGGGGAATTTTTAATTTTTTCCCTAAAAAAATTTTTTAAATAAAAAAACATAATTTTTTTAAAATTTTAATTTTAAAAAATAAAATCAAAAAAAAACCCAAAAAAGAAAAAAAAAAAAAAAAGAAAGGGGGTTTTTAATTTCATTTAAAACCATGAATTTAAATTTTATCATTATCCCACCCCCAAATCTTTTTTTTCATTGTTTTTTTCCTTATTACCTTTCTTAATTTTAAAACAATTTTATTTTTTAAAATTTTATTTTTTTGTAGTTTTAAAAAAAGCGGCAACACGGGGGGAAGTAACTAAAATTTTTTAAATATTCAAAGGGGGGGATCCTTTTTTCCATTATTATTTTTCTTTTCATTTTTTTTTTGTTGTTGGTTTTTTTTTATTGCAAAATTACCAAAACATTAATAAATCATTTTTTTTCCCTCATTTCATTTAAACATCAATCATTTTAATTTTTTTTCTTTTAGTAGTAAAAATTATTTTTTATTTTTCGGGGGCAATTTTTTTTTTAAAAAATTTTTTTAAACGTTTGTGATCAAAAAAATCATAATCTTTTTTCTTTTAAACCCATTTTCAAAAATTAATAAAACAATTTTTTTTTTTTATTTTTTCCTTTCCATTAAAAAATTTTTAATTTTTTTATATTATTAAATTTTTTTTTTTAACCCATTAATCTTATTCTTTTTTAATCATTTAAATAATTTATTTTTTATAAAACCATTTTTTTTTAATTTTATTTTAAAACAATTACCTCCCAAAAAACAAAATTTTTTAAATTTTTTTCAAATTTTTTATTTTTTTTTCCATCCTTAAACCATATGTTTTTTAAATTTTTCCCTTTCCATTAAAAACATTTTTCATTTCTTTTTCTCTTAATATATTAAACGTTAAGTACCATTTCCAAAAATTAGCATTTTTTTTGTCAAAATTTATTTTTTTTCCCGTTTTTTATAAACCCAAATTTTCCAAATTTTTAATCAATTTTTAAATATTAATTTTTTTAAAAAACTCTTAATGGGATTTAAAATTAAATTTTTTCAAAATTCCATAAAATTTTTTTCCGCCATTTTTTCTGTTTCTTCTTTTTTTTCCCATTAAATTTCCAAATTTTTTTTTTTTTTTTTTCTTCCAATGGGCCCATAATCAAATTTTTTCTAACCCCGTGTGTGGATTGTGGCCCAAATTCTTTTTAATCGTATTTCCAAATTTAATTTTTCTAAAATTTAAATTTTTTTTTTTAAATTACCCTTTTTTTTTTTTTTTTTTAAACCGGGTTTTTTTAAATTCCATTTTGCATAAAAAACGGGTTCCTTTAAAATTTATTTTTTCAAATCATTAAAATTTTTATTTGCTAAATTACTAGCCCTTTTTTCATTACAAACAGGCAATCCCGTTTAATCATCCCCCTTTGGGGGGGGGCTTTTCCATTATCCAAATTTTCATTTTTTGGGGGCCTGATCATCCCCGGGGGGAAATTTTTCCCCCCTTTTTTTCCCCCCCTCCCCCATGGGTTAAATTTTGGTGCTAAAGACGCAAAAACTGGGGGAAAAAAGGGGGGGAAAAAAAAATTTTTCCACCATTTTTAAATTAAAACTTTTTTTTTTTCCCCAATTTTTCCCCCTGTTCAAAAAATTTGGGTTTTTTCCTCCCCTTTTTTGTTTCCCCCCCCATTTCCCCCCCCCCCCCCATTGCCAAATAAGGTTTAAAAAAAAAAAAAAGAAGAAAAAAAAAAAGGGGGAAAAAAATTAAAAAAATAAAAAAAAAAAAAAAAAATTTTAAAAAGTTCCCCCGTTTCAGGGGGCCCCTTTTCCCCTTTTTCTTTTTTTTCCCCCCCCTTGCCAGGCCCCCCTATTTCCTCGTTTTTTTGGCCCTTTGCAGGTTTGTTTGGGGGGACGGGGGCCGGGGTGGCCCCCGCAAGGAAAGGGAAAAAATGGGTCCCCCTTCGGCAAAAAAAATAAAAAATTAAAAAGGGAAAATAAAAAATTCCCAAATTTGGGTTTACTAGAAGCAGCGTTACCAATTAAAAAAACAAAAAATTTAAGCCAATTTTTTTAAAAATTTTTGCTTTAAACCCGCGGACCTTTTCCCGCGTGAGGGAAAGGGGGGGGAAAAACCGTTTTTTTCTTTAAAAAAAAAATCCGGGGCCCCGGGGCCCTTTTTTCTGTCAAAAAATTTTAAAACCCCGGCCGGGGATTGGGAAAGGAAAAACGGGGGCCCCCTTTGAGGAAAAAAGAAAGGGGGGGAAAAAAAGGGGGCGTTTTTGCCAAACGCATTCCCGTGGCCAAAATTTTTGCTTGGCCAAGGGCGGGGTTAACACCCTTTTGGTCCTTAAGTGGTTCGGTTCCCCGGGTGCTGAAAGGGGGGGGGGTGAGGGAGAAAGGGCGGAGGGAGGCGAGGGTTCCGGACCCGGTCCCCGGGTTTTTGGCGCGGGGGTAACTTCCACGAAAGAAAAAAAAATCTTCGCCTTTTGGTTAATTTCTCTTTTTGGAAAGGGGGCAAGGGGGAAGGGTGGGGGGGGAAAAAAAGGGAAAGGGGGAAGGGGAAAAAAAGGGAAAAAAAAAAAAAAAAAGGATGGGAAAAAAAAAAAGGAAAAAATTTTTTTTGGGGAAAAAAAATGGAGGGGGGGGGGACTACGAAAAGGGGCGGGGGGGGGCAGTTTCGGGGAGGAAAAAAGGGGGGGGGGGGGGGAAACCCA
>NW_023659026.1:0-22394 GCF_015228065.2 Penaeus monodon
TTAATAAGTTTATTTCCCAAATAATGAATTTTTTATCCAGAGAATACTAAAAAGACTGAGCTTACACGTTTTTTTGCCCATAATTATGCAAATAAATAAATATTGTCAGTTAACATAAAAAAGAATATTTTTTACAAAGTACACATATAATAGGATTTATTGTATGAGAAAAAAATAAAAGTAACCAGAAATTAGTAACACGCAATTTTCAGGGGAGACTATGATATACCTATAATTCGGGGAACACTCGATATTACTACAAGTGCTACCCTGATAAGACTGCATTTTCAGGTATGATGGAACTCCCTCCCAAACAGCCAAAAGTGTTTTAACCTATTAGATATTTATGGGGTTAGAGTGTTTGAGTGTCTTGTAAAGTCCATTTTTAAAAACAGTATAGAATGTTTATAGAAAGACATAAAAGACGAGGTAAGCCAAGTAGAATGTACTACATAGTTGGGCAATGAACGATCGAGAAGGTATGGAGTAAAAACCTAGAAATCATTCGAGGCATACCGAGACGCGTTGTACAGTGATTAAGGCTGAGGGCGGCTATTTTTTTCTGATGTCTTTAGCAGTTTACGCAGTTAAAATTAGGAAATGATAAGTTGCTTTCATTTGGGATACATATTCTGCCAAAAAGGGTTGTGACCGACGGTGGTATGATAATCACGTCAGTAGTGTATAGCACACATATACGAAATATATATATATATATATATATATATTTTATTTTAATAATATATATTGCTACGCCAGGGGATCGTTGTCTCTGTGCGAAACATGTGTTAACATGAAAAGGATGACCTGGGCATGTGTTAACATGAAGGGACCTCGGCAAACATGACGCAAATGGCTGTGGCGGAGGAGCCGAGGAACAAGCCAAGATAGACGCGGTTGGGTGCTGCTCCTGTGAAGGACTCGTGTGTGCCTTTGTGACCTGATATAAACTTTGTTTTCCCCTGTTATAAGCTGTATCATGCAGTGTGGCATGTTTGGGTTTCCCCTGTATTTGCCTATAGAAAAGTGTACGGGTAAATAACTTGTTTTAAAATAAAAGAAAGACAGCCATTTTGTATTTTTTCATGCCCTGCCCGCCTCGTGGTTTTTCCCCATGGTGTCTGGGACGCTGTGGTGCTCGGTCCCTCTTGGAGCTGTTCAGTGTTCACGACCCTGTGAATAGCACGCCGTTGCCTAGCCTCCCTGGTGTTGGTAGCAGAGAGACAAGGCGGTCGGTGTAAGAAATTGGTGTCAGGAGTGGGATTTGTGATATTTGATCAGTGAGAGCGCCGATTTATCTGTTCCCCAAAAGATGGCGGCAGCCATGAGGGAGAGGAGGCTATGACTGAGGCAGGCTGGAGAAGGGGATCGAAACCCAGCCGTCCTTCGGTTCCCGGGACCCGACTTGGGTTAAGCTGCCCTCGAACCAGCACGATGCAGGTGGAGGGCTAAATAGATGGGAAGCCATGCCGCCGACAGTGGACACGGGGGCTGAGAAGACCTAGGCGGCCTGATAGTTGGCCAGTATGCAACTTCCAGACGCACCACAGGACTGTGGGTGTCACGGGGCATTGTGTGCAGCTCAAGGGGCCAGTGGAGGCTCGTATTGGCGTGGGCAGCACGGTGCAGCGGCTGCCGGTGTATGTGGCCGATCTGGACGAGCACTGCTTGCTGGGCCTTGACTACCTGACGCAGAGTAAGGCGTGTGTCGACCTTGGACGGAAGCTGGTGAGGGTGCACGGTGAAGATGTGCCCTTGCTTCCAGAGTTTGGCTGCGCAGAGGTAGTTACGGCTGAACGACTGACCTTGCCCCCAGGACAGAGTCTAGAATCCGGTGTCGATTGTCAAGAGTGATGCGTGGAGTAGAGGCCTGTGGAGCCCATCCAAAACCTGCAGCTGGCTGATGGCGTAGCAGTTGGGCAAGAGCCTTGCTGGACCAGGGGAGGGGTTAGTTACATGTGGTAGCCAACTTCCCCGATAAGGGCCCAAAAAGGGTGCCAACTGGTGCAAAGCTGGGCACTTGTGAGGAAGTGGAGCGTCCAGAAGAGTCGTCGGGGAGCGAGGAGTTGGTTGGTTGTGGGGCCGTTCCCCGGGACTTCCTCGAGGACTTGGCGCACCGGAGCGCCGCTAACCTGACAGAAGCACAGACAGAGAAGATGCGTCACACCCTGTCTCAGTATGCAGATGTGTTTAGCGGGGGTGACTTGGCCCTGGCCGCACAGATTGGTGAAGAACCGCATTAACACCAGAAGTAGTTTGCCATCAAAGCCCCCCACGACGTATTGCACCAACCAGACGAGAAGAGATGCAGCACACTGTCAAGGGAGCTAGCGGCAACAGGGAGTGATTGAACGGTCAGACAGTCCATGGTCATCAGCGGTAGTCGGGTGAAGAAAAGGATGGCACACAACGCTTCTGTTGACTACCGGGCGCTGAATGACATGACTATCAAGGACTCATACCCATTGCCGAGAATTGATGACACACTCGATTGCATGGTGGGGGCCGGGTGGTTCTCCACACTCGACCGGAAGTCGGGTTTTAAACCAGGTGGAGATGGCGGAAGAGGACAACCCAAAGACTGCCTTTTCCTTCGGGCAAGGCCTGTGGCAATTCAACGTCATGCCCTTTGGTCTCTGCAATGCCCTGGTTGTTTCCAGGGGTCTGATGGAGAGGGTGTTGGATGGCCTGCAGTGGAAGACGGCGCTTGTCTACATTGATGACGTCATCGTCTTCGGGAAAACCCTTCGAGGAGGAGTTGGAGCGGCTAAAGGAAGTACTACAGGGGTTGAGGAAGGCCAAACCCTCAAACTCACCCCAAGAAATGCTCGATGTTCCAGCATGAGGTGCCTTTTCTGGGCATGTAGTCAGTCAAGACGGTGTGCGCACCGACCCACAGAAGGTGGTGGTGGTGGAGAAGGGGCCCAAAGTTCCCACCAAAAGTGGCGGGGAAATCAGGAGCTACCTGGGCCTGTGCACCCTAATACCGCGCTTTGTACAGGACTTCGCCAGTGTAGCGGCTCCTCTCCACCGACTTACATGAAAAGGGGAGTGCTTCCAGTGGGACGGAGGCGTGTCAGTCTGCATTTTACAACCTGAAGAAGGTGGAAGCACCGGTCTTGCCCTATCCGGGCCCGGAGCTCCCTTTTCCCGTTTGGGCACTGACGCTGTGCGGAAGGCATCGGGGCAGGTTTGTCACAGATAAAGGACGGGAAGGAGTATGGGCGTGGCCTACTACAGTGCCAAGTTCAGCAGGCCTGAACGCAATATTGGTGACAAGGAAAGAGTTGCTGCGGGGGTGAAAATCTCAGCACTTCACCCTACCTCTACGGTTGGGCCCAGTTCACATCCGGACTGACCATGCGCCCTACAGTGGTTGAAGCGCTGAAGGTAGCAAAGGGTCAGCGGGCCCCAAGGGTGGTTTTGGGCGCCATTGAACGTACAACTACCACATCTCCACCGCCCGGGTCTGGTCCATTGCACGCTGACAGCTGAGTCGACGCCCGTGTGAGGGGGGTAGTTGCTCACACTGGCCAGAAAGGGCTCTGACTGTGGCTCCGTCTGCAGGTGCTGGAATGCTCCACTAAAGGGGATTATGAGTGGCGTAAGGCCAGCGTGAGGACTCGACTTTGCTCCATTGTCGGGGGTTGAGCTCTCAGTGGAAAGCCCCAGTTGGGAGGCTGTGGTGCGGAGAGCCACCACAAAATGTCTGGGGACCCGTGGAAACATTCGAGTGGTGATCAAAACGGTTTGTTAGTGAAGCGCTGGGTTTCAGTTGAGGAAGTGGCGTTTACACGTGGGTATTGTATACCAGAGCCATGCGTGCTGAGTTTCTGAGGGATTACATGCCGGTGTTACCAGTGGCCACTTGGGCGAGAAAAAACCCTGAGCCGCTCTGTCAACGCTCTACTGGGTGGCATGAGAAGTGACGGGGTCTGAGTGGGGTAGAGCATGTGAGTGTGCAGTGCAAGAAGGGCCCCGCTAGAAAAGAACCGTGCCCCGTTACAGGGGTACGTGTGGAGCACCCATGGAACCCGGGGGGCAATAGACATTTTCTGGTCCGCTGCCCCCTACGCCACAGAAACCGTACATCTGGGGTAATGGGGCTATTTTCAAAGTGGCCTGAGGGCATAGCCTTTCCAACCACGAGGCCGAGACCGTGGCTGCGTGTTGTGAAGTGAATCATTACCCGTCTTTGGTGTGCCTTCTGAACTGCACTCTGACAAGGCGTGAATTTGAGTCACGGTGTTTGTGAGTGTTGCGAGCTGTAGGGGTGCGCAAGACACGGACGACCCCCCATCTACAGTCCGATTGGTATGGTGGAAACGGTTTAACCATAAACCCTGCTCAACGTTAGCCAAATATTGCAGGGAAAGTCAGGAGACTGGGACGTCAAATGCCCGCCATGCTCATGGCCTACGGTCTGCTGTCATGAGGTAACAGGTCACACCTGCCCCATCATGTTTGGGCCCTGAGCTCAGCGTACAGTGGATTTGACCACAGGGCGGCCACCCGACGTGAACTTGCCAACTGTCACACCGTATGCAAATGCACTGCGGAGAACTGGCAGAGGGGCACCGACGAGGCGGGCCCAAACTCAAGGTAGCCGGCCATGCGAAGGAGACCTATGACCGGCGGGATGAGGGGAAAAGAGGTACACATAGGTACAGAGTGTGCTGCATAAACCCGTGTCGGAATCGAGGGGTGAAAAAGAGAGACGTTAGCCCCAGAAAAACGGCGATTTAGGACGTGGCAGACGCTGACCGAGATGAGGACGAGCATTTGGATGGTGAGGGCGAGCAACAGAGACAATGGTGACATGAGCCAGGTCTTGGGACAGGAGATACCCTCTGGGTACCACTGCCAACTACCGCCGTCCACACCTCCTCCAGAGCGACCCCGCGAGAGCGAAGAAAGCCGCGTGGATGAAGATTTTTGTGTTTCTGAGAACTGATTTACAATTTTCGGTTACTTTTGTTGAAAGAATTTTGTTTTTTTGAGGGCTAATTTTTGTAAATTTTCTTGTTTTTTCAGGTTAGGATGTCAGGCAGACGGGTCGGCTGCTTTATAGGGGGGAATAGTGTACGCCAAGGGTTTTGTCTCTGTGCGAAAACATGTGTTAACATGAAAAGGATGACCCGGGCATTTTTAACATGAGGACCTCGGCAACATGACGCAATGGCTTTTTGGGCGGAGGGCCGAGGAACAGCCAAGATAGGGCGCGGTTTGGGGGGGTGCTCCTGTGAAGACCTGTGTGTGCCCTTGTGACCCGATATAAATTTGGGGTTGCCCTGTTATAAGCTGTATCATGCAAATGTGGGATGCGGTTTCCCCGTGTATTGTGCTATAGAAAAGGCGGTAAATAATTTTGTAAATAAAAAAAAAGCTGCCATTTTGTATTTTTTCATGCCCTGCTCGCTCGTGGGTTTCCCCAGTGGTGTTTGGGGCGCTGTGGTGCTCGGGGCTTTGAGCTGTTCAGTGTTCACGACCCGTGAATAGCCCCGCCGTCTGTAAACCTGCCCGGTGTTGGTAGCAAGACAAGGCGGGCGGTGTAACAATATATTAATATGTGTGTGTGTGTGTGTGTGTGTTTGTGCGTGTGAGTCGTGAGTGAGAGAGTGTGTTGTGTGTGTGTTTGTGTGAGTGCGTAAGAGTGAGTGAGTGAGTGTGTATATACATAATATATATACATGCATACACATATACACATAAATATGCATGGATATGTATATACCATATATACATATTTATCATATGTATATATGGTATATATATGTATATATATATTTATTTTTTTATTTTTTTCACTACATCTTTCAGTCGCTTTAGATTTTTGCTGACACACACACCAATATGTGTGTGTGTGTTTTGTGAGTGTATGTATATATATATAGCTATGTACACACATAAACAAAAAACAATATCAATTAAATTATGTATTTTCCTATGTCTGATAACTCAGAGCATACTGTCATTGGCTAAACTTGATGTATTAACTCACCTTTATTTGACCTAGTCAGTCTTTGAAATATTTTATCGTAAGTGTTTTTTCAGTGAATTTTCTAATAACAATAGTAAAATAAACGAAAACGAATAATATATATATATATATATATATATATATATATATATATATATATAATATATAAATTGCATTTGATAAAGGCAACAAGGTGGGGCTTAACTTGGAAGTTACCAGCTGGGATTTCTTCAAGACGGAGTAGAGCTACCTGTTTCAGACTACCTTGCTTCGGACGATGCTTCCTTTGCGCTTCCCCTGGGAATCGGACGCCGTCAACCCGAGTGAATGCCTTTCCGTCTGGCCCGCAGCTGGGAATTTTTTGCACAAAGTTTTACTGTGATGCTGTGTGGGGTTCTTTCTTGGAGGATGTCAAAATGCCAATCGTTTCAGCCGATGGGGGTACCTACTTAAAAGGATAAAATCATGAAGGAAATAGAAAATTGCTCCTTTTATTTGGAATACAGTTTTTCCCTTATCAGGGATCATTCTAAGAGAACATAACTAAATAGCCGGGGGCCCCCTTTCACAAACTCATGCTTTTGAAGACTTCATGAATAAAGTCAATTTTTTGGCCAGGACAGTTCCTTGTTAGTGCCCCCTCGGCTATTTTATACCAGTTCATAACGCGGGAGTTCATGGGGGACTTCTTGACCTCGGAAATTAGCTCTAAAAAGGCAGAAGGAGCCGGTGGAAAAAAAAATGCATTAAAAAACAAATGAAAAATACAATTTTTAAAAAAAAGTGTCGCCTCAAGAAAACCCCTAATATCACGTCAGGTTGTCGGGGCAACTCACAACTGGGAAAAGGGGCTTCTTTTAAAGAACCTCTTGCTTCTAATTTTTGTGTTGCATTAATCTTTGTCCAGCATTCCCATGCCTTAGGTCGCTAAAGTAAAACATTCCTATACTCACGCTGTGAAAATTTAATGATCCAATTTACCCTTGGGTAACAATTCCAAAAAACTGATGGCCAAAAGATATAATTTTTTTTTACTTTCCTTAGATCCTACGGTCGGGGAAAAAGAAAAACCGCAGCTTATAGATGTATAGGGAATTTTAAAAACTGAACTAACCCAACCCCGTTTTAACACTTCTAACACACCACCCCACACCCAAAAATTATTGGACGTTGTGTTGTGTGTGTGGTTAGAACTTTTTTATTCGGATTTGGGAAAATTTAGTTCAGTTTTTAAAAATTCTGGTTTTGAAGGCACCGTTCAGTGCATTACGATCCTCCATAAAAAAGAAAAACGGGCGAATGAGAACTGTTGCACATCTGTTTCACTTTTTTTCCTTTAATTTTCTTTCTCTCCACTAATCCCACCCCAAATTTGAAGTGCTAAAACTTAAAATCAAGGTTTTCATGATCGGGGGGTCACTGGGACCAGAGCCAGAGAACAGGGGCTCCCCCCCCCCCCCCCATTCTCAAAAGGGCCCCAACCTGTTCCCCACATTTTAAACACGGGGAAAAACTTCTACCAGAAGATATTTGCCCCCTTTTGGGCTTTTCAATACTCATTACACACTACTGAGTGATCACCCCCTTCATTGCCTTTCTCTGAAAGAGAAACTGAAAAAGAATTTATATATGTATTTAAAAATTACATATATTCCTTTTAAAACATTATATATATTTTTAATATAAAATATATTTTGCTTGAAATAATGGAAAAAAATTCACAATGAAAAAAACTATATTTATTGCTTGTGGTTTTTCTTCCATAGTGTCACCGGGGAAAGAGTGATTTACTATTCATATGAAAATATAAAATATCTATGTGATATATTTTATTTTTAAATATTTCTATATTTGTAAAAATATATATACATATATATACCAAAAACAGCGCACATAACACAACCACCTATTTTTCTTGTAAGATTTTGGGGACGTGCTTTTGGGTAACTCAAATGGGTCCCTTTCACACCCTCCCCAGTCCCCTAAAAAGAAATAGATTGGTGAATTAAAAACTCCCTTCAGTTTAAGGGCCAAAAATTAAAAAAGTAAAATCTTTTTCAAATTGGCACCCGACATCCTCCTCATGCCCCCTCGCCATCCTCCCCCCAAACACCCTCCCCTTTAATTGTTAGATCCGCTGTTTTTTCCGCATCATCCTATTCTCACTTCAACCTGTGGGACACCCGTGGATAGGAAAAAATTTCGTAATATGTTTTCATTAAATTTTTTCCGCCATTTATTACCACAAACAAAAATTAAAAGACAATATTTATATTTGCTAACAATGAAAAAAAATTTTAAATAAAAACAACCCCACCTTTTCAGAGTTTTGCCATTCATTTTGCAAATCATGCAAGTCACAATTCTACGACGGAAAGGCAATGGTGTCCGGGCCTGACGACGGAATCCACGGATTTATTAATATATATATATATTTAATTATATAATAATTTTTGGGTTTTTGTGACGAACGTGGCTTTGCTATCGAGTAAAGGGCCTTATTATAAATTCGAAAAGAAAAAAGAAAAAGGTTAAACCCCAAAATAAAATCGAAAATCAGACTGTATGGATGTTATGTATCAATAGCATCAAAATTAAGCATTTTCTTCCCAACCAAAGCCCCAAAAATAAATATTTTTTTATTTTTAAACGAGAAATGAAAAAATCTTTTTGGGTTTCCACCAAAATGCGCCCGTCTACAAAAAAAATAAAAAATAAAAATCTTTTAAAAAAGCCTCCTAAAAATTTTTTTTCAAACCTGCGAATATATATATATATATATATATTATATTATATATATATATTTATAATATATTTTGGTGTGGGTGGGTTTTGGGGTGTGTGTGTTTTGTTGTGTTGTGTGGTGTGGGGGTTGGGTTTGTATGTTGGTGTTTGTTTTGGTGTCCCCTTTAATTTTCTTATCTATATCTATCTCTCTAGATTATATACTCGGAATATAAACACAACACATATAACATAATTATGTATGTATGTGTACGGGTATGCTCGAGCACACATAAATATAATATATACTTTGAAATTTTTGTATATATGTATTACAGGCCGCGGTATCCGAGGGTTAGAGCATGGGACTAAAGACTGTCACACGGCAAATTGAGTTCAACGGTTCGGTCACCGGCCGGCGCGTTGCCCTTGGGGCAAAAACTTACCTCGTTTGCCGTTTTGGCCGTACCCGGGTAAAACCGCTGGGGGTAAATAAAGGGTGACTCATACAAAAAAAAAACCCCGGGGAGGAAGGCAAGGGAAAACCACCGCTCAAAATTGCAAAGAAAATATGAAACCATGATCGCCAACACCCTTGTGGGGGCAGGGCTTTAAAGGCCGCGGCCCCGATGATTAGAGCATCGGACTCAAGACTTCCCGATCCCAATCTGAGTTCGGGGGGTCGAGTCCCCGGGCCGGCGCGTGACCTTTGAGCAGGAATTCCCTTGACCCCTACCTACCTTAGTGGGAAAAGCCAGCCCAAGTCAGTGCGGGTTCCCAAACCCCAGTAAATAGAGAAAATGATTCCCAAAAAAAAGGTAACCCGGCACTCTCCGGGGAAAAGGGAAACGGGGGCCCCTACCACTACTCCTCCAAAGCATACAACATAAAAACTACAATTAGTTCATTTTGTGCCCAGGGGGGCTCAAACATGAACCTAGGGTTTTAAAAAAAAAAAAAATGATGTGTACGTGTGTATGCTCGCACATATAATACGTATATTATTTTATATTTTAATTTAATATATATATATAATATATATAATAATAATATTACATGTTGATTGTCTGTGTTCAGATATATGCATATACATATACAATATAATATATGCTATGTTATATTTATTATGTACAAATATACACATTTGTGTGTGGTTACTTTATTCATATATATAATATATATATATTAATATTATAATATATTTACATGTAATGTACGTATATGTGTGTATATATACATATATATGTTTAATGGTTATATACAGACTAATATGTGCATATATTATTATTATAGTAATATTATTTAATATATATATATATATATATTTTATATATATATATATATTGTACAAAATTAACTAAAAAATTTATATTTTATATTGTTCTCCGTCAATAATTTCTTTACATTGTATCCCAAAATATAATCAATATACACCCACATACACAACAGGTATTTGTATAAATATTTTGGTTTTGAAAATATGATATATTATATATTATTATATATATAAAATATACATATATTAAAATATATTATATATATAATATATAATATAATATGTATGTATGTGTTGTGTCTTTCTATACACAATTAAAATACATCATGTAAAATACACAGCACATATGTATGTATATTTATATTACATAATATTTATGTTTTTTACATATGTGAAAATTAAAAATGTGTGTTGTATGCGAATATTCCTAGTAGACATACTATACGCATATATTTCAATACATATATATACATAAATTTTTTTATTTGAAACTTTTTTTTTTTTTTTTTTTTTTTACCAATCTTATGGTTTTTTAGAGTTTTTTCTTTGAAAATGGTTTCAGTAAAAACACTGTAAAAATAAACGAAACAAATATTATATATATTATATATTAATATTATTATTTATAACATTTGAATGAATAAAGGCAAAGAGGGGGGGGTTTAATTGGAGTTACCAGCTGGATTTTTCCAAGCGGAGTAAGCTACCGTTTCAGACTACCTTGCTTCGGACGATGCCCTTTCGTTTTTCCCCCGGGGAATCGACGCCTCAACCCGATGAAGTTTCGACTGGGCCCGCACTGGGAATTTTTTGCTCTAAGTTTTAGTGTGATGCGTGTGGGTATCATTCTTGGAGGTTCAAAACTGCAACTTTTTAGCAGATAGGGAATACCTATTATGAAGGTAAAAAATTATAAAGGAGAATATATATTTTGCTGCACTTTTTAAATTTGGGAAATCATGTTTGCCTTATCAGGGTATCTTTTCTAAGAGAACATCACTCAATAGCCGGGGATCCCTTTTTTTCACAAACTCAATGTTTTGAAGACTTCATGAATAAAGTCTTTTTGGCCGGGGGACAGTTCCTTGTTATGCCTCTTGGCTATTCATACATGTTCAGACGCAGGAGTGCATGAGGGTTTCTTGACCTCGGAAATGTACACTAAAAGGCAAAGGGCTGGGGTGAAAAAGAACTTGCATTAAAAAAAATTGAAAACAATATTAACAAAATGTCGACCAAGAAAAACACTCCAAATACTCACGTCAGGTTGTCTGGGAGCTCAGGCAGCTCGGAAATGGCTTCGTTAAGAATTCTTGTTTTAAATTTTGGTTCATTAATCTTTGTCCACAGCATTTCCATGACCTTGGGTACTTTGGCTCCTCGCCATCCTGAAGAAAAGACAACAGAGCTTTCCTCTAAAACCAGCAGTGACGAAGTTTTTTTAAGTAATATTTTAAACTAAATCGAATATTTCGCCTTAACTCGGAGTAAAAAAAGCAGGGTCCCAGGACCCATGATCGAAAGGCCATATGCCTTTTATCCGGCTTTGGGCCGTGATCCCTTTGAGTTTTTCCCGGGGAGCACAGCACATGCTTCAGGTCGGAATCATGTCAGAAGCCAACAGGGTGTGAAGCTGCGGGCCAAAGAAAGGCGTCAGTAACTAGTCCGCAGGAAATTCATCAATGATCAAAATTAAGCTGCTTGAGAAATATAAAGAAATTTTCTGTTTAAAATATCCTCCATTTTTGTTCCGATAGAGAGGAAAAAAAACGAATAAAAACTTTTCTCAATGGGCGTGGCCCCCTTTCCCAGGCATTCCCCATTTTTTTTTTTTCTGCACTCATTTCTTCTTCGGGTGGCTAAATCCCATGCATATTTTTTTTAGCTGCAAGAAGTAGGAAAAAAATAAATTTTTCCTGAGGAAAAGCAAAGGCATTCCAAGTGATTATTTTTGCTTCGAATATTTGCTCATCGTGTTAGCTGATAAATGAGCACCTTCAGGGAAAAAACGCTGTGTATTTCGTTATTTTGTTGTGATCCTTCCCCTCGCGACTAAACAGTGCGCCCGCAAAAACCGTCAGCGCTTCTGATGGGTCTGTGGGTTAAGATTTCGTGACTGTAAACCCCTCTAGCGCGGTGAATGTTGTTTCAATCCAGATCAAAAATTTTTTTTTTAACGTCTCCAAAGCATACATCGATACTAAAAAGCACGAATTCAAGTCCGTCCCGATAATGACCAACATACTCATGGCTTACCTGTGTGTGATACGACTCTCGTGGCGCAAGCAAGAAGAGGTGTGAGGGGCCTTGGATGGCTTGCTAGCTTTATATGCCGTCTTGCCCGGGAAATGCCTAACGTCATCAATGATGTCACCATCCTCTTGTGGCCACATGTCGTTTTCAAGGGCCCCGAATGTTTTAATATCCAATTTATTTTGGAATAAAAAAAATTCCTACAAATTTTTGGCCAAAAAAATATACATTTCTTTTAACTTTTTCCCTTTAAAAACCCAACGATGTGGTCAAGAAAAAAGAATTAAACCACGCTAATACGTCCGAGTGTACTGAACAGCTTTGCTTGAAGTGTCTAAGACTTTTAAAACAAGGTTTTCATGATCGGGGGTCACTAGGGGGCGATCCTGAGGTCACAGGGGCTACGTCCCCCCAGTTCTCATAAGGTGCCAACTGTTCCCACCACACTTTTAAAAACGGGGAAAAACTTCATCAGAACCATACTTACCACACTGGCATTTCAGTGACTCTTAGCAATACCAAAAGATCATTACCATTTATTCCTTTTTTCTCAAAAAAAGCACTGCAAAGAAAAATATGGACTATACATCATATAAAAATTTTACAATTAAAATATATTTGTGTGTGTTGTGTGTATATGTACATATACAATAACTGTATACTACGTTATAGCAAATATGAATATATAAGAGAGGAATATTTTATATGTATATTTCCAATATATTTTAAATCTATAAATGCATACAATCTGTTGCCTGAAGAATTTTTGAACTTTTCCCCAAACGACAGCCGTCTTTGGTTTCTACAACGATTTAAAGAGACCTCGGGCTAAAGGGCGGTTCATGCTTTGGAACAAATCCACAAACCACGGTATTTCCTTATAAAGTTTGGACGTGTATTTTTTTTAAAATCAAATATGACGTGTCCGTCTGCCCGTCACTGGAAAACAAAAGCTTGGGGAGAATTAAAATTTTCTTCGTTTGAGATTAAATATTGAAAAAAAAAAAAATAAAATCTTATCCAAAATTGGGCAATCGACATCCGCCCCCCCGCCCCCCCGCACACGTCCTCCCCCCCTACCCTCCCCTTAATTGCTTTGACCGCCACTGCTTTCCGTCAATCATCCTGATTCCGACTTCAAACCCCGTTTTGGGAAATCCGTGATATGAAAAAACCGTAATATTTTCATTAAATTTCCGGCATGCTTTTTACCCCCAACGAAAATTAAAAAGACAGTAGTTTTTATTTGCTACACAATGAAACAAAATCTTAATGGAAAACAACCACCCCCTTTTTGGAATTCTGCTTCATATTGCAATCAGCAACGTCAGCACCCCACGATGGGACAAGGCCAAAGGGCGCCTGGCCCGAGACGGAACCACAAATTTTTTTTGATAAAAAAGAAATTTTTGTGATCGCCTGGCTTTTCTATCGAGTATAAAAAAAAAAAAATTTTTAAAATTTGAAACAAAAGAAAAAAAAAGGGTTTTGTCCATGAAAAATCAAAAGCACGTTTGTAGAATATATATTTATTCTCCAAACTTAAACATATACAACGCCATCCAAAATCCAAAAATTTTACTTTTCTTTGATTTAAAGCAAAAGTAAAAGGTTTTAGTTTCTATCTACCCTGCAATGAAAGAGAGTAATAAGAATCTGTGACAAAAACCACATTAAATTTTTCTACCTACACGAATTGAACAACAGACGGGGCGGATGTAAAAAAATAAACTATATATATTATATTATTATTATATATATATAATATATAAAATTTTATATGTATATTTAAAATTTTATATTAATACATATAGTATGATTTATATTTTTTATATATATATATATATATTTTTTATACTAAAAATAAAAATATATTATGTTTTTGTATTTATATATTATATTATAATAATATATTATATATATACATTTATGCACATAGGTACTATGAATAAAAAAAATTATTAAAATTTAAAAAATATAGTATATGTATATGTATAAAATTTTATTTTATAATATTTTATATTTTATAATAAATATGGTGTGGTGTGTGTGTGTGTGTGTGGTGGGTGTTTGGGGGTGGTGTGTTTGAAAATTTCATAAAAAAAAAAAAAAAATTTTATTTATATTATTATATTATAATATTATATATATATTATAATATATATTACATACTACATATGTACGTGTGTGTTTGTTTTTTTATGTAATTTTTTTAAACATTTACATATATTTATAATATATATATATATATATATTATATACATATATATATACAGACACATATGTGTGTGTGTTAAATATAATTTAGACATATAAATGTAAATTAAAATAGTATAAAATATGTCTTAATGGTTTTTATAGTACCATCTATCTGTCTAAAAACGTATACATATATATCGAGAGAAGATAGACAAAAGTAAGTATCTGTATAAGTTTCTAATATATATTTTTTTTATATATCTATCCATCTATTCTCTAAAACCTTTTAATAATATTGTACAAAATCATACATCATAATCCAAAAATATAAATAAACAATTATATTATACGGTAATATAATAAGTATATTATACATATTGTGTTTTCTGTACCTATGTGTGGGATTTTCTTATCCTCTAGGTCTTAATTATATACTTTGGATGTATAAGTATATATGCACGAGAAGGGGCATATATATATATATATATATATATATATATATATATATATATATATATATATATATATATATATATATATATATTGCTACGCCAGTGGGTCTTTGTCTCTGTGCGAGGCATGTGTTTACATGAAGGGACCTGGGCAAGCGTGTCGCGGCTGGCTGGGAGCGGAGGAGCGGAGGAACAAGCCGAGAGACGGAGTTGGGCGCTGCTCCTGTGAAGACCTCGTGTGTGCCCTTGTGGCCTGATATAACTTTGTGTTGCCCTGTTATAAGCTGTACTGTGCTGTGTGACATGCTGGTTTCCCCCCTGTATTGTGCTATAGAAAAAGTGTACGGGTAAATAACTTGTGTAAATAAAGGAACGACTGTCATTTTGTGTTTACTTCGTGCCCTGCCTCGCCACTTGGCGTTTGCTCTCCTGGTGTTCTGGGACGTTGTGGTGTTCGGTGCCTCTTGGAGCTGTTCAGTGTTCACGACCCTGTATATAACACGCCGTCTGCCTAGCCTGCCTTGTGTTGGTGGCAGAGAGACGAGGCGACCGGCGTAACAAATGGTGTCAGGAGTGGGATTTGTGTTTGATCAGTGAGATGGCGGCAGCCATGAGGGAGAAGAGGCTATGATTGAGGCAGGCACGAGTGAGGTGAAGCCGAGCCAGATGGACCTGATCATTGCCATGCTGGCCGGTATGAGGGAGGAAATGGCACAAAGGGCAGAAGAGCAGGTACAGAGGGCACACGAGCAGGCGCACCATCTCGTCGAGATGCAGGCAAGGAAGGCAGAGGAACAGCTTTGCCAACTTGTTGAGGTGCTACAGAGCAATCTCGCATCTGTGAAGATGGAAACTCAGCAGTACACCGACAAGGCCTGCAATAGCGTGAAGAGTGAACTGATGGAGTAGGTGCAGACTCTGAAGGGCGAGGTTCAGGGCCTGAGGGAGGAAGTGAAGGAGGAAAGGCGGCGTCACGAGGTAGTAACGTTGCAAGCGGAGAAGGCAGACAAGGTTCTGGCAACAGATGCCAGAGTGTCAGATTTACCGGGGTCTGCCTGGGGTCTGTGGCAGGAAACCCCCGGGCCTCGCAGCGTCGTGTCGGAGCCAGTGATCGCTGCAGAAGGCTGGGGACCCATCGGAACCGCTCCCTTGGGAATAGGTGGCGGCAAACTCGGACCCGGTCAACCCACCTCGTTGCCTCCCTCACCCCCATCCTCCCCCCCGGGCGTGTTAGTTCACGGCACGCGTTCTCCACCCTGCAGCCCCTCGGCCTCCAGACATTCTGTGAGGCGTAAGCCAGCTGAGTACGATGGGAAGGTGGCCTGGGAGGCATATGTCGCCCAATTTGAAATGCTGGCATCTGCCCAGGGCTGGAGCCAGGAAGAGAAGGCCCTGCAGCTGGTAACGCGCAAAGGGGCCCCTGGGGTGGAAGTGCGGGGGGATCTGCCCCCACCCCCAAACATCCCCTCTTCACCAGTGGGGCGGGAGGCTTTGAAAAAGGGCCGTTGGGGCCCCACCACCGGGGCCGGGGTTATCGGGCCCACTTGAAGAAGGGACTCGTGAGCGTGGCGAAACCTGTCCCACGGGGCCAAAGGGGAGGCGCTTGAAAGGGGTCTACCCTGCGGTTTGCGGAAGAGTATCGTGGTCCGGGCCCGTATTTCTTTGTTGACGCTTTACGGGCCCAGAGCTGCAAATCTACGTCAAGCGGCACCCCTGAGGGACCTGCAGTGGGCTGGCGGGGCCCCTTGGAGTTCGAGGCCTTCCTGAAGAAACATTGGCCGGCCGCGCTCAGCCCCCCGGGGCCCGGGGGGAAAGGGCAAAAGTGGAAAAAATAGCATTGAGGAAAGGGTGACCCGAGAATTTTCCAAGGCTTGTGTTGGGGCTGCAGATTTAGGGCACAGACGTAGTCGGTGTCGGGGGGACAAGCAAGTCCTCTCAAGGGACGGATTCTGATCCCTTAAGCAGTGCTGCAAGGCTGTGGCAGGTATGGTCACCATCCAAGTGCATGTCCAAAAGGCAAGGAATGGTCCCAGGCGGAAAACTCGGCGGGTTTAGAAGGGGCCAAACCCACCGTCCTCGGTTCCCGGCCCCGACTTTGGGTAAGCTGCCGTCAAAACCAGCAAAATGCGGGTTGGAGGGCTAAAATGATGGGAACCTGCCGCCTACAGTGGACACTGGGGCGGAAGACCCTAGTCGGCCTGATTTTGGGCCCAATTTGGAAACTTCCAGAGCACCACAGAGACTGGGGGTGTCACGGGGCATTGGTGCACTAAAGGGCCAGTGGAGGCTCGTTTGGCGGGGGCAGCACGGTGCAGAGCTGCCGGTGTATGTGGCCATTGGACAAAGCACTTTTTGCTGGGCCTTGACTACCTGACCAGAGTAAGGCGTGTGTCGCCCTTGGCGGAAGCTGGTGGGGTGCACTGAAGAGGTCCTTTTTGTTTCCCAGAGGTGGCTTGCAGAGGTATTACAGCGAGCGACTGCCCTTCCCCCCGGGATAGAGTTAACCGGTGTCATGTCAAAAATGATGCGGGAGTAGAGGGCCTCGGGACCCCCAACCAAAATTTGAGCGGCTGATGGCGTGCGGTTGGGCGGGCCTTGTTGGACCAGGGGGGGGTTAGTTACAGTGGGGGTAGCCAACTTCTCCGATAAGGCCCAAAAGGGTGCCAGCGGGTTGAAAAGGGGGCATTGTGAGGAGTGGGCGTTCGAAGAGTCTCGGGGAGCGGGAGTTGGTTGGTTTTGGGGGCCCGTTGCCCGACTTCCTCGGGGGACTTGGCCACGGAGCGCCGCTAACCTGACGGAAGCCAGACAAGAAATGGTCACACCCCTGTCTCAGTATGCAGATGTTTTAGCGGGTACTTGGACCTGGCCCAAGGATTGGTAAAGCCAGCTTTAAAAACACCGGAAGTATTTTGCCCATCAAGAGCCCCCCCCGACTTTTTGCACCAACCAACGAAAAAGAGAGCAGCGCACTGTAAATGAGCGGGGCACAGGGGGTGATTGAAGGGTCAGACATCCAGGGTCATAGCGGTAGCCCTGGTGAAGAAAAAGGACGGCCCCAAAACCTTCTGTGTGGACTACCGGGCCTGAATAAATGACTATCAAGGATCATAACCTTGCCGAGAATTATGACACACTCGATGCTTGGGTGGGGGCCAGGTGGTTCCCACATCGACCTGAAGTCGGGTTTTCACCGGGTTTGGAAGGGGCGGAAGGGGATAACCAAAGACTCCCCTTTTCCTTGGGGCAAGGCCTGGGGCAATTCAACGTCATCCCCTTTTGGGTCTCTGCAATCCCCCGGGTTTGTTTCGAGCGTCTGATGGGAGGGTATTGGATGGCCTGGGGAAGACGGCGCTTTGCTAATTGTGAAGTCACGTCTTCGGAGCCCTTCGAGGGGAGCTGGAGGGCTGGAGGAAGTACTACAGGGGTTTGAAGGCCACCTCAAACTCACCCCAAAAAATGCTCGATGTCCAGCATGAGGGCCTTTCGGGGGCATTAGCAGTCAAGCGGTTGCGCACCGACCCACAAAGGTGGCGGTGGTGGAGAAGGGGGCCATTTTTCCCACCAATTGGCCGAAGTGGGAGCTACCTGGCCTGTGCACATACCCCGCCGTTTTTACAGGACTTTGCCAGTGAGCGGCCCCCTTTTTCACCGATTTACAGAAAAGGGGAGTGCTTCCAGGGGGACGGGGGCGTGTCAATCTGCATTTGACAATGAAGAAGGCCCGGGGTGGAAGAAAACCGTCTTGCCTATCCACCGAAGCTCCCTTACCTGTTGGACACTGACGCTAGTGCGGGAAAGGGATCGGGCAGTTCTTCACGATAAAGGACGGGGAAAAGGGATGTCGTGGCCTACTACGGCCAAATTCAGCAGCCTGAAAGCAACTATTGTGTGACAAGGAAAGAGTTTTCTGGCGGTGGTGAAAAGTCTCGAGCCTTTCCCTACCTCTACGGTGCCCATTTTACCTCCCCCCTGACCATGCTGCCCCTACAGGGGTTAGCGCTGAGGGAGCAGAGGGGCAGCTGGCAAATGGTTTTTGGGGGCCCCTTTAAATACAACACCCATCGTCCACCCCGGCCCCGGGTCTGTCCTTGTAACGCTGACAGCCTGGCGACGCCCGTGTGAGGTAGTTGTACCTGTGTCCCGAAGGGCCCCGATCTGTGTGCCTCCGTCTGCAGGTGCTGGAAGTGCCACTAAGGGAGATGAGTGGGGTAAGGCACAAAAGTGAGGACTCTGACCTTGCTCCCCCTTGTCCCTGGGTTGAGGGTCTTGGACGCCCCAGTTCGGAGGCCGGGCTCGAAGCCCCACCACAAAGTTTTTGGTGGACCCCGGGGGAAAATTTACGGTGGATAAAGCGGTTTGTTAGTGGCGCTGGTGCAGTTGAGTGAAGTGGACAGTGACACTGGTAGTTTTTTAGTACCCCAAACATGCGTGCGATTTTTGAGGAATTACTGCCGGGTTACCATGGCCATTGGGCGGAAAAAAAACCCTGAGCCGTCTCCCCAACGTTCTACTGGGGGGCATAGAATGATGTGCTGGTTTGTAGAGCATGTGAGGGGGCGTGCAAAAAAGGGCCCCCCTAGAAAGAACCGTGCCCGTTACAGTGTACTGTGTGGGAGCACCTGGAACGGGTCAATAACTTGCCGTCCCCTGCCCCCCACGCCACAAGGGAAATCGATACATCTGGTGGTAATGGAATTTTTCAAAGTGGCTGAGGGATATGCATATCCAACCAGAGGCCGAGACCCGGGGTGGGGTGTTTGAAAGAAATTTATTACCCGTTTTTTGGGTGCCTTTGAACTGCACTCTGACCAAGGCCCTGAGTTTTTAGTCACAGTGTTCCTGAGTGTTGGAGCGGGGTTTGGGGGCGCAAGACACGGGCGACACCCCTCCCTCCACATCCGAGGTATGGTGGGCGGTTTAACCGTACCCTGCTCAAAAGTTTCCGTATTGCGGGAAAGTCAGGGAAAACTGGACGTCAAGTGCCCGCCATCTTTATGGCCCACCGGTCTGCTGTGCTGAGGTAAAAGGCTTCACACCTGCCCGTCTGTTGGCCCTGAGCTCAGCTACCAGGTTTTGGGCCCCAGGGGGGCCACCCGACTGAACTTGCCAACGCACTCCACTTGCATGGCACGCAGGGGACCGGGGAGAGGTGCACCGCGGGGGCGTGGCAAGCTCAGGTACCGGGCCTCATGAAGGAGACCCCATCCCCGGGGCATGGGGAATGAGGTACAACATAGGTGACCGAGTGTGGGGGCCCTAACCCGCGTCGGAAGCGAGGGCTCTGCCGAACACAGAGCCCCCGGAGGGGCCTACACGGTGGTACGGCCCTCTCTGATGTCACCATCGAATTTGCAGAGGGCGAAAGACCGTTGTTGTCCACGGGACGGTGTGGCGTTACCATGGGCCAGGAAGCACTCCTGGGGCCAGGGGAAAAGAAGATGAAATTACCCCAGTAGCGGCGATAGGACCGGGGAGACGCTGACCGAGATGAGGACGAGCATTGGGCGGTGAGGGCGATGCACAATGTCAATGGTGACCATGAGCCAGGTCTTGGGACAGAGATCCCCCCTGGGTGCCCCTGCCAAACTACCGCCGCCCACCCCCTTTCCGAGAGACCCCACGAGAGCGAAAAAAGCCGCGCTGGAAAGATTTTTTTTGTTTCTGAAATGTTTTATTTAAATTTTTTGTAGTTTGTTTGGTTTAATATGACGAGCAAAGGGTTTGTTGCTTATAGGGGGGGGTAGTGCTACGCCAGGGGTCTTTGTCTCTGTGCAGGGGTGTTTACAGAAAGGGGCCCGGGCAAGCGTGTGGGGCTGCGGGAGCGGAGGACGAGGAAAAAGCCGAGAGAGGAGTTGGGCGCTGCTCCTGTGAAGACCTCGTGTGTCCCTTTGGGGCCCTGATATAATTTGTGTTGCCCTGTTAAACCTTACGGGCTGTGTGCATGCTGGTTTCCCCCCTGATTTGCCTATAGAAAAGTGTCGGTAATAACTTGTGTAAATAAAGGAACGACTGTCATTTGTGTTTACTCGTGCCCGCCTCGCCACTTGGCTTGCTCTCCTGTGTTCGGACGTTTGGTGTTGGTGCTCTTGAGCTTTTCAGTGTTCACACCCTGTATAAACACGCCGTCTGCCTAGCCTGCCTTGTGTTGGTGGCAGAGAGACGAGGCGACCGCGTAAAAAATTTATATATATATATATATTATACATAGCATGTCTGGGGTGTATATATATACATATATATAAATATATACATAATATATACATGTGTATATATACACATCTATGTGTATATTTCTTTATATATGTACATAGATACTTGTATATGTCTAATGTATTACACACACACATACACACACACACACACGCACGCACACACACACATCTATATACATATACAGTACTTATATAATTTTTGAGACCAGTTTTTTTTACCCCCCTTTTTGGGTCTGTACAATATATACTATGAAAAGGATCACACCTGTATATTGCTTTCGATCGATTATTCTGAGGACTTAGAATTTTACAAAATTTAGCTAGAAAAAAAAGGTGTCACATATGATATGTGACCCTTAACACTGTTCCTGGATTTCTGGTTTCCAGTTTTACATTTTATAATAGTGCAAATGCATGCACTACCACACTGACTAAACCTAGCCCTCTACTATGCAAATTTAATCAAGACTGCCAACTGAAACACATGGGTGGAGGGAAAGGACCTGAGTCAGGCAGATTTTTATGTTATTGAAGGTTATCTACAAAAATACCTCTAAGTCAACAAGAAATAGCCCAAGAAAGTGAGTGTTTCCAAAACTGCTGTTGCAAAAGTGAGAAGAAAACTTGAACTTGGAAAACTTTGAACCCAATTGAAGATAAATATGGTTAAACAAAATCGCAAAAAGGCCAATAAATAAACCTATGACATCGGTATACAGTCGGAAAAAGATAAATGAGATGGGATACCATGCATGCGGGCCAACTAAGGTGCCAAGGCTATGAGGAAGGAATAATTGGCCTGGGGAAAGGCTTACAAGCATTGGATATCCGAGGATTGGGAAAGGGTTAATCTCAATTAAATCTTATTTCTGACTACCGTTTTATATGAGTCAAACATAATTTAGTAAATACATATGCATACTGGAAAAAAAAATTTAGTTACAAAATACTACCTCTAGTATGATCTTCATGTTGGTTCAAGAGTGATATCAAAAAGGTTATTTATTTGAATGTTCCAGTCATTCATAACTTCACTGTTTTTTATTTTCAGGTTTGTTTCTCTGATGAATTACGGTAGAAATACTGATGGACAGATGAAAATTTCTTTGGAAAGAACCAGCTTCGAGAAGGACCACCCCCATTGCCAGAGAGCACCCAAAAAAAATATCCGACCAAGGCGATGGTGTGGTCTGTGACTTTTTCATGGGTACTAGTAGATTTGAGATATCTGGATATCGTGACATCACTGAAAGATTCTTTTTTCCAGCTCTTCAGTGTTTGTATTGTTTATCACAACT
>NW_023659027.1:15000-22390 GCF_015228065.2 Penaeus monodon
CAAGCCTCTATACTAGTACTGAAACTGCTGTAAAGTGTGGTGGGGGTATGTCGAACTTCTTCCCTGATCATCATTATTGCAATTATTATCATTATTATTGCAATTATTGCAGTTATAATATATAATTTTGCATCTATACTAATAACAACAACAATAATAATAGAAATAACAATAATAAAACAATAATAACGATATTATAATAATTATTTATATCATTATTTTAATTAATATCGTAATTACAGTAATTATTACTGTTATAATAATTATTTTTGCAATTATACTACTAGTAAAAATGATAATAATGATAATAATAACAATAATAATATTAATAACGATATTATAACGACTATTAACATTATTATTATACTATTATTATTATTATTATTGTTATTATTACAGTTATAATATATGTTTTGGCAATAATACTAATAAAAAAGTAATAATAATATTAATAATAATAATAATAATAATAATAATAATAATAATAATAATAATAATAATAATAATAATAATAATAATAATAATAATAATAATAATAATGATAATATTGATAATATTAATAATCAAATGTTATCAAAATTCTCTTTATTCTCACTTTTATCCTCATTATTGTCATGATTAATACGATTTTGGTAATTATTATCATTATTACCCTAATAATTGCCAAAATCATCATTATTATTATTGTTATTATTACAGTTATAATATATGTTTTGGCAATAATACTAATAAAAAAAGTAATAATAATAATAATAATAATAATAATGAATAAATAATAATAATAAAATAATAATAATAATAATAATTATTACTATTATAATATTAATATAATAATAATATATATAATAATAATAATAATAATAATAATAATAATAATAATAATATAATATATAATAATAATCATCAAATGTTATGAAAATTCTCTTTATTCTCACTTTTATCCACATTATTGTCATGATTAATACGATTTTGGTAATTATTATCATTATTACCCTAATAATTGCCAAAATCATCAGAGAAATCAAAAATTGTCATTTTGGAGTATACTCTCAAAAGGCTATATTTCGCTAGATTTTGCCGCTTTTTCGACTTTTGGGAATTATTTTCTTTTACCTTTTTTATTATAAATGGAGACAATTCCTGTTATTATCATCATTATTATCATGATTATTACCATCATCATTATCATCATTATTGCAATTATTATCATCATTATTGCAATTATTATCATTATTATTGCAATTATTGCAGTTATAATATATATTTTTACAACTATACTAATAACAGCTACAATAATAATAATAATAAACAATAATAAAGAAATAATAACGTTTTTATAATATGATTATACATATTTTAATTAATAGCGTTTTTACTGTAATTATTACGTTATAATAATTATTTTTACAAATCATACTACCAGTAAAATAATAATAATGATAATAAAAAACAATAATAGTATTGAATAATAATGATAATAATAATGATAATTATAATATATTAATAATCATCAAATGTTATCCAAATTCTTTTTATTCTCACTTTAATCATCATTATTGTCATGATTAATAGAATTCTGGAAATTATTATCATTATTACTCTAATAATTCCCAAAATCATCAAATGAATGGAAAAAAACGTCATTTTGGAGTAGACTCTGGCAAGACGCTAGTTTGCCGCTTTTTTCGACTTTGGTTTTTTTTTTACCTTTTTTTTTTTATATATGGACCCCCATTCTGTTATTATCATCATTATTATCATGATTATCTTCATTATTATCGTTATCATTTATTATCATCATTATCATCATTACCATCATTTTATCTTATTATTCAAATTATTTCATTATTATTGCAATTATTGCAGTTATAATAATTTTTTTTTAAACTAACTAAAAACACTACAAAATGATGAAAAAAAATAATACTAACAATAATAACGTTTTTTAATAATTATTTAATTTATTATTTTTTAAATCGTTATTACTGTAATTTTACTGTTTTTTTTCGTAGGTTCTTCTGAGCCCCGGGTCAAGCATGACACTTAATTGTAGTTTCATTTGTGATGCTCTTGGAGTGATACGTGGTTTGGGTCCCCCCCTTTCCTTTACGGAGTGCCGGTGTTACCTTTTAGGTAAAAAAACCTCTACTTTTCCGGGGTTGGCCCCCAGACTTTGGGTTCTTGGTCCCCATGGTAGGTAGGCAATCAAGGGGAAGTTCCTTGCCCAAGGGAAGAAAGAGGCGGGCGGTGACTCGAAAACCCCCTTTAAATTAGATTTCCGTCGTGACAGTTTAGTCCGACGCTCTAAACCCTTCGGCCGCCCCGCCCTTTTGTGTGGTGTGTGTGGGGGTGGTGTGGTGGTGTTGTGTGTGTTTTGGGGTGTGTTGTGTGTGTGGTGTGTGTACACATTATATACGTATTGCCACCAACCCGGGAAAATATAAATAAAAAAATAAATATATATAATATTTAAAAATTTAAAAATATATATATATATATAAATTGCTACAATATAGGGAAAAAAATTTTATAACTTATTTAAAAATTATTTATATAAATATTATATAGTAATACATATAATAAATATACATTCACCCGTTAAATATTGTAGATACAAACACACACACACACAACACCAAAAAAAAAAAAAACTCACCACACACCACACCCACACCCCCAAAAACTACATATATATAAAATAATTAGGTTCGTAGTTTGCAAAAGCAAGGGTCCCTTTTGGTTTAGGGTTTTTGTTATACAAAAATTTGGTTTAGGTTTTTTTAGATAGGTTTAGGATGTTTAGGATATTTTTGGATTGTTTTTGGTTAGGATTAGGATAGGTTTTTGGTTGGTTGGTTAGGTTTGGTTAGGTTTTGGTGGTTTTGGTTGGTTTTTGTGTTTGGTTTTTGGTGGTTTAGGTTTGGTTTGGTTGGTTTGGGTTAGGTTAGGTTAGGTTAGGTTAGGTTTTGGATTAGGTTTGGGTTAATTTGATTTAGGTTTTTTGGGTTTGGTTGGGTTAGGTTTAGGGGGGGTTTGGTTTGGTTAGGTTTAGTTTAAGTTTTACGTTTGGTTTTGGGGTTTTTTTGGGGTTTGGTTTAATTAGGTTTTGGGATTTGATTTTTTGGGTTTTTTCGGGTAGGTTTGCGTTAGGTTTTTGGGGGACATTTTTGTTAGGTTTAGGTTGGTTTGGGTTGGTTTAGGTTGGTTGGGTTAGGTTTTTATTTGGGTTTTGTTAGGTTTAGGGTTTGGTTTGGGTTTTGGTTTAAATTTGGCTTGGGTTTGGTTTTGGGGGTTTTTTGGTTTTTTCTGTTAGGTTTTTGTTGGTTTAGGGTTTGTTTTGGGTTAGGGTTTTGGTTTTTTGGTTAGGTTTCGGTTAGGTTTGGCTAGGTTTCCGTGGGTTTCGGTTTTCGTTTAGGTTAGTTTTTGGTTGTTTTAGGTTTTTGGGAATGTTTTTTTTTAGTTTGGGTTATGCTTGGGTTAGGGTTGGGTTTTGGTTTGGGGTTTTGTTTTTTATAATATATTAAAATATATATTTATAATATAAAATAAATACATAAAAATTTATATTAATATATATTATTAATTTATATATTAAGTTATTATGTATAATATTTAAAATATATATATAATATAATACATATATATAAAGTAATACATATTATACATATACAATCGAGCCCCGTATATACATAGTAGATACACACACACACACACACCACACACACACACCAAACCACACACACACACACAACACAACCACACTCATATTTTATATTTATATATAATATTTTATATAATTTTCTATATAAAAATTATATTTTATTAGGGTTTCTTTTCGTTTGCAAAAAGCGGATACCTTTAGGTTTAGGTTTGGTTTATTAAGGGTTTTGGGTTTTGGTTATGTTTAAAAATAGGTTAGGGTGGTTTAGGATATGTTTTATTATGTTTTTAGGTTGGGTTTTGGAAGGGGTTTGGGTTGTTTTAGGTTAGGTTTTTGGGTTTGGTTTAGGTAGGTTTAGGTTAGGTTTGGTTGGTTTAGGTAGGTTTTTTGGGTTTTTTTTTGGTTTAGGTTTCGGTTAGGTTTTTGGGTTTTTGGGTAGTTAGGTTTTGGTTTTGATTTGGGTTTATTTTTACCCCCCCAAAAAACACCCCCCCACCCCCAACACACACCAAAACCCAAATAATAATATATTAAATTTAGTTACGTTACGTTTGTAAAAAGCAAAGGGTACCCTTTTGGTTTATTTTATTTAGAAAGGTGGTTTTGGTTTGTTTTTGGGTAGGTTTTTGGATATTTTGGTTTGGATTTGGAAAAGGTTTATTTTGGTTAGGTTGGTTTAGGGTTTGGTTTGGTTTTTGGGTTTTGGTAGGTTAGGTTGGTTTTTGGTTTTGGTTTGGGTTTGTTTTGGGTTTGGTTTGGGTTTGGTTTGGGTTAGGTTTGGGTTAGGTTTGGGTTAGGGTTTTGTTTAGGGTTTGGGTTGCCTTGGGTTATTTTGATTTAGGTTTTGGTTAGGTTTTGGGGAGGTTGGGGTTAGGTTTTGTTAGGTTTTGTTAAGTTTTTGGTAAAGGGTTTTGGGGAGGGTTTGGGGGTTGGGTTTTAAATTTGGGTTTTGGGTAGGGTTTTGGGGTTTTGGGTTTTGGGGTTGGTTTGGGTTTGGTTTTTGGGGTTTGTTTTTTTTGGTTTCTTTGGTTGGGTTTAGGTTAGGGTTTTGGGGGGGTTTAGGTTGTTTTGGGTTTGGGGTTTAGGTTGGTTTGGGTTAGGGTTTTGGTTGGTTTCCTTTTGGTTTGGGGGACGTTTGGTTACGTTTGGGGAATTTTGGGGTTAGGATATTTTGGTTTGTTTGGGTTTGGGTTTTTTTGGGTTGGGTTTGGTTGGTTTTTGGGGTTTGTTATTTTTATTTTTTTTTAATAATATATTTATATTTAACTGCATACATAAAAATTATGTATTATTATATTTTATATTAATTATATAAATATAATTTTTAAAACATATATATAAACATTACATATATATATATACATATCGAGCCTGTTTACAATTTTGTAGATACACAACACACACACCACACACCCACAAACTCACACACCACACAGAACCCCCAAAAACACCCCACACAAAAAATATATATATATTATAAATATAATATAAAATATATTAATTTTTCGTTAGTTTTTCAAAAAGCAAGGAACCATTAGGTTTTTGTTTATGTTATATTAAGGGGTTTTGGTTTTGGTTTTGTTTAAAATAGGTTTTAGGGTAGGTTTGGATATGTTTAAGTGTTTTAGGGGAGGGGTTTGGATGGTTTAGGGTTAGGTTTAGGTTAGGTTTAGGGTTTGGTTTAGGATGGGGTTTGGATTGGTTTTGGTTTCTTTAGGATAGGTTTTGTTTAGGTTTGGTTAGGTTGGGGGGTTTGGGTTAGGTTTTGTTTTGGGATAGGTTTTTGGGGGGGGGTTTGGGTTAGGGTTTTTGGGTTTTTAGGTTTGGGTTAGGTTTAGGTTAAGTTTGGGTTTGGTTTGGTTTGGGGTTGGTTAGGTTTTGGGGTTTGGTTTGGGTTTTGGTTTAGTTTTTTGGTTTGGATTTGGTTTGGGGTTGGTTTAGTTTGGTTTGGGTTGGGTTTAGGTTAGGTTTCCGTTTGGGGTTTTGGTTCGTTTTAAGTTTCGTTTGGGGGAGGTTTGGTTGGTTTAGGTTGTTTTTGTTTTTGTTTTGGGTTTTTGTTTGGGTTAGGGTTGTTAGGTTTTGGGTTTTGTTTTTTCGGTTCGGTTTAGGTTAGGTTTACGTTAGGTTTGGGTTAGGTTTGAGTTATTTTTGGGTTTTGGGAGGGTTTGGTAGGGTTAGATTTGGGGGTTTGATTTGGGTTTTTGGTTGGGGGTTAGATTGGGGTTTGGTTTATTTTCGTTTGGTTTAGGTTTGGTTGGTTTGGGGGATTAATTGGCGGATTAGGTTTGGGTTAGGTTTTTGGGTTTGGTTTGGTTTAACTTTTGGGTTAGGGGTTTGGGGGGGTTTTTTGGTTAAATTCATTTAAGGTTTTCGTAGGGTTTTAGGTTTTTTGTTTGGGGTTGGTTTGGGTTAGGGTTTGGGTTTAAAAAAAAAACCCCAAAAACCCTACACACACACATATTACACCCCACACACACTACCACACAGACCACAATAAACAAACACACCCAAAACACACAACAATAATATTATTATAATAATTATATAAATTTTTATATATATATATACTATACATAACATTTGCATATATATCAAAATGTAAAATATAAACATAATTATATATACTATATATATACATATATGCATAATATGCATATATAAGCATATATACATTAATTTCATAATTTAATTATTGTAATTATGTTATTTAAATTTTAATATTAAATTTTTAATATTTATAATATTGGAAAAATGTAATATTATATGTAATATACATATGTATATATTTTAAAATTATATAATAATATAATATATATATATATATTTTTTGTGTGTGTGTGGGGTGTGGTGTGTGGGGGGTGTTCCCGTATTATAATTGTGTTTGTGTGTGTGTGTGGTTGTTTGGTTGTGTGGTTGTGTGTGTGTGTGTGTGTGGTGTTTTTGGTTTTTATGTTTGTTTTTGTGTGTTATATATATGTAAAAATATATATTTTATTATATATAATATATTATATATATTAATATATATGTATATAGATGAATTGTAGTATATAAGTATATAAAATGAATAATAAAAAAATTACATTATTTTTTATATAAATATATTAAATTTTAATATATTATATATATTATAAATTTAATTTATTAAAATTTTTATAAAATATTTATATATAATATTATATATATATATATGTATTATATTTAAAAATTTTAAAATAAAATATAGAATAATATATATCAAATCAATCTTAATCTAAATATAGATATATATATATATATAATTATATTAAAAATATTTATATATAAAATATATTAATATTCAAAGTAATATATATATATTAAAATTAAAAAATATATAATATAATTTAAAAAAATAATATATACATATAAAGATTTTAGGAAAATAATAAAAAGAATTTTTCTTTTTTCCTATTTTTTTTTTGTGATTATTATAAATAAATGTTATAATTTTTTTTTTTATTTATATATAATATAATCAAAAAAAAATTTTTTTTTTATTTTTTTATTTTAAAAAAAAAAAAAAAAAAAAAAAGGGTTTTTAAAAAAAAAAAAAAAAAAAAAAAAAAAAAAAAAAAAAAAAAAAAAAAAAAAAACCCCCCCCCCCCCCCCAAAAAAAAAAAAAAAAATAAAAAAAAAAAAAAAATAAAAAAAAAATATATATATTATATTATTATATAAATTTTTTTTTAAATATAATATATTAAATAT
>NW_023659029.1:0-22382 GCF_015228065.2 Penaeus monodon
TGATGTTTCTATTGGAAGGTAAACCTAGGGTATGGCAGGAATTAGGGGTAGGTTTCTTAGTTCCAAACGTTTAGAATCAATATCGTGGAATTCTATAGTATATGCGAAAGAGTAGGTCATGAAAGTATCGTTAGAGACAAAATGGAATTAGATGAACTAACAAAGACAATAAATAAGAAGAAGAGATGATGTACAGAAATTCAATACTCAAATGATAAATGAAACAGTGATCTCAGGTACCAGCATGAAACAGCTAAAAGGAGATTCTGAATAGGGAGAAATCAATTGTAAGAAATTAATGAAACTAGATGGAGAAGTGACATAATAAGAATTAAATCATAAGAATAGTGGACTCTTACAGGGATCTACACAACTCAAATGACCAGCCATGGATAGAACGACAAACGCGGTAACTAGAGACGTACCTAACATAACAACATAAGAAATAAATGAGCATTTAAAGGCATGAAGAGAGGGAAAACACCAGGAAGACGGAATTAGTATAGACCTCATAATAAATGCGGAGAAATTGCAACAATGAAACTAGCCAATCTTTTTAACAAATGCATTCTCAATGGAAAAACTCCCGAAAACCTGAAAAAAATGTTAAAAAAAAAAAATGATACACAGAAAGGGGAATGGAAAGAATCTAAAAAAATCACCGACTCATTCATAAACGTCATCACAACTCGTATCTTTGACAGTCTGAATTCTAACCAGCCTAGAGAAACGGAAGGCTTCAACATTGGATTCTCAACAACAGACCACAGCCACACACTCACCCAAAGAAGAAAAAGAAATAAACAATATTGGAAACCCTGTATATGGCATTCATCGATTATGAAAGGCACTGACTCTGTACAATATCAGCAGTACTATATTGCTATTCGAAGACAGGAGTAGAGAAGGTATACTGTAAAACATTGGAAGATATTTACAACTGGGACAGCAAACCATCAAGGTCCACACGGAAACCGATAAAATATCAATGAAAAGGTGTTAGACACGGCTTACCTTGGGAAATATTTAAGAAGCTAGAATGAATGGAAAGGGTATCAAAATAGGAAACGAATACCTAAACAACCTAAGAGTTGCAGAATAGAGAAAGTCGAATGAACAAGAAAAAAGGATGAACAAGAAAATACTAAGATCATGTTCAACAGTAGAGTTCAATTCGAACAAATACACGTACAAGGCGAAGTGCTAGAGGTAGTGTACAAGTATATATATCCACGCAACTCGTACAGACAAACACAACTAGCAAAGAAGAAATTAAGCGATACATTAGGGTAGGCTGGAGCACCTTCGGCAGACACAGTGGTATACTAAGAGCTCTTTGCTATTATGTTTAAAAAGAAAAGTCTTTAACCAATGCGTCCTACCAGTTATTACTTATGGATCAGAAACATTGACTACAACCAATTATTAGAGAGGAAACTAATAAGTGCCTAGAGAGGGATGGAGAAGTTGGTGCTGGGAAATTACCTAAGAGATCGATGAGGGCGACGTAATAGGGGAAAAAAATGGAAATATATTTAATAAAAGAAAAAATTTTGGAATGGAAGGTTTAATTTTTTAAAAAAATTAAAGAATAAAATATTAAATAAAAAAGAAGGAAGGGACCAAGTTTGGAAAACGAAATAACAAATTTTTGGGGAAATTTAAAAAAAATAAAAAATTGGGAAAATTTGTGTGTTGTTGGGGGTGGTTGTGTGGTTGTTGTGTTGTTGATTATATATGAAATTTTATATACTTTTTAAATAAAAAGAACCCAAAACCCAGGAAAACAGCCCCCCCAAAAAAAAGGGATTTAAAATTTTTTAATAATTAATTTTAAAATTTAATAAAATATTAATCCCAACAAAAACCCCCACCCCCACACTGAAAAATTTATTTTTTTTATTAATAGGTATTTTATAAATTTGTGGAATTGGGGTTGTGTTTTGGGGGGTGGGTTGTGTTTTGTGTTGTAAAGTAGGGGAAAGGGAGTTTAAAGGTTGTTAAATCCCCTTTTTTTGGGGAACAAAATCCCCTTTTTGAATTTAAAATAAATATAAATTTTTTCCCTATTATAATTAATTTTTTTAAAGTGTGAAATTTTAATTCCCCTTTTCTTAACCCTTTTTTCCCCATACCCTTCCCCTTTTTAAATTGGGGCCAATATGGTTTGATATTTTAAATTTCTCCTTCTCTGTCCTCCCCCCCTTTTTTCCCCCTTTTCCCCTCTCTCTTTTTATCCCCCTTTCCCCCTTTTTTTAACCTGGTGGTGGTGGTTTGTGTGTTTTTTTTTTGTTTTTGTATTGTGGGTTTTTTCTTAATTGAAATTAAAGGAAATTTTTTATAATATGTTAAAATGTATTTCCTATGTATATTTATGTGTGTATATATTGTTTTGTGTTTATTTTATTTTAAATAATGTATATATATGTTATTTTATGTTATGCGTGAAATATTATGTATCCCTATATATTATGCTTAATGTTTATAATGTATTTTGTGATATTTTTCATATCTATATTTTAAAAGTAAATATATGTAATATACATTATTGAAAGGGGGATATATTATTTATATTTACGTTATAAAATTTTAGTAGATGGTCTTTGGACGGAACTCTCCCCCACGACTTCATAGGGTGTAAACGGGAAATTTGGGTTTAAATGAAAACCAAAAAACCGCAATCTTTCAAACCCAAATTTACCGAAACCGCAAGGGGTTATTAACCCAATGACCGAAACTGGAATCATTAATCATATTTAAATAAATTTTTTACCTGCACACCTACTCCCTTCGGCCGTTCAAAAGGGGCTCATAGCGAAAGTGGGCAAAATTAAGTGATTCAAAATCATGATGGGAACGGGAAAATCATTAACCGACTCAAATGATATCAAACAGGGTGTCCCTCCCCTCCTTTTCCAATACAGGGGCCGACTGGCCGGGAAGGCCTCACTTACGCCCAAAAAATTAAATGCCCCGGCGGAAAGTAATTAACGAAAATAAATGACCTTTAAACCAAAATCATTACACACATCTTGGGGACTCCCTTCCCCTTCTCTCTGAAACCTTTGCCAGGCCCCACAGATGATCCCTCCCCCCCCCCTTTTTCCCCCCCCCCAACCCCCCAAACCCCCACCCTTTTCCCCCCTCCCACCCCCCCCCGCAAAAAATTTCATCATTTTTAAAAAACTTGTACCTGATCGAAAATTAACCCTTCACACACGATTTGATCCCCCCTTTCCAAATGAATGAGGAAATCATAATCCAACCTGATGCCGGGTTTCCCAAGATGACCCTCCTCCCCTCCACAACCCCGCCCCCCCCCCAATATTCATCGTTTTTGGGGAACTTGTCCTGGATGGGAAAATTTGACTCTTTTTACAGACGAGTGCCCAAACCCCTTTCCTAAGAATAAAACTTTTAAACCCAAAAACCCTAACCCCTCCCCCCCGTCCCCCCATCAGGCCCTTTCACACACGGGTCTGCAAATGCCCAAATTTACCGTTCCCCCCTTTGTCGTGACCGGGATAGAATAAAATTACTGAAAAGGATTATAAACGCGGTGTACATATTACTTTTATTTTTATTTTTTTTTTTCCATCACCACCCAAAACCCCACACCCACACAACACACCACAAATTTTTGTGGGTAAATCCCAAAAAATGTACTTATCGCAAAAACGAATGATCACCCCTCCAAATTTAAAATCTAATCCAAAAATGTCCCCCTCATAAATGTCCTAATACACCCCCTTTAAAGGGGTTTCCTCTCACCCTCCCCCTCCAAAACCAACCCCCCTTTCCCCTTTCCCTTTCCCGCCCCTCCCCCAAAATTCCTCCATCCCCAAAAGAAATAATTAAGAAAAAGACCCCCCAAAAAAACAAATCACAAGCCCCTATTTAAAGGAGATAATACCCCCCCTGCACTGATTTCGAGTGATCAACCCCTCCTAAAAATGATCCCAATCATAACCCAACCCCCAATCCGTGTCATTTGAGACCCACCCCCCCCTTCACCCCTCCCCCCGGGGCCCCACCCCCCCCCCGCAATATTCTCGGGGTTTGAACTTGTCCCCGGGATCGAGATTGACCCTGTTACGACGAGTGAACCCCTTTCCCAAATTTGAAAAAACTGTTAAATCAAAAACCCCAAAAGCCCTACCCCCCCCCCCCCCTCGGGTGGGTCACAAAACGGGCCCTCAAATGACCAAAAATTACGTTTCTGTCCCTCCCCGTGCAGGGAAAAAAGAATAAAATTAACTAAAAAGGTTTTTAAAAAACTCATTTACAATATATCTTTTATTTTTCAAATTTCCTTCACCCACATTTTTTGCGCCCAACCCCGGAAATAGGGTGTAAGAAATGTGGAAGGAAAAAGAACTCGTGCTTGCACAATTGTCCTCTAATGTCACCACCACCCCCCCCTCTCCTCTCCAAAGCATATTCGTTTTTGCTAAAAGAATATATCACTGGTTCTATTTTTGTTTTTCTAACATTTCTCCTATTTTTTGAATGTGAGAATTATTGGATAATCAAACTTCACCGGGCAGCTCTTTTGGTGTTTTTTAGGGGATTTTCAGGACCATCTATTAGCGATAAATTAGAGCTTTTCCCGGAAAATAATTTTTTGGCTCGAAACGTATCCCCCTTAATTTACAGTTCCCGTCAAACCCGTTGGGTTACGGAACTTAACCCTTTTTTTTTCATTGCAATGATTTTCCCAGGGGGCGATGATTTTTTATTTTGTAAAAATGAGGTTTGGGGGTTTTCCATTATTCTTCTTTTTTTTCCTGGCCCTATTGTCACTCACTGTTCACTCCCAAAAGCAAACTAAAAAGGCTTTAAATACCATTTGGGGGCAATTTTCCTGCTGGCCCCTATTTAAATTGTTGGGGAGGGCGGGAGGGGGCGGGGGGAGCGGTAGGGGGCCCCCATCTTTTGACCTGTTATAAGCCGTTCTTTAAAATCCCGAGACTCTTCCTAATAAAAATAGGTTTATTGAAAAAGGGTCATGAATTTTTGTAAATTTATTATATTTTCAAGCTTACCAAACACACGGGGCCTAAGGGCGATAACACAAAAAAAAGGGTTAAATTTTTTTATATAAAAGTAATGTTTTTACCACTATTTAAAATGTTTCGAAACCCTTTTATGCTTTTTAAAACTAAAAAGGGTTTAATTTTCCTAAAAATTGAAAAGTCGCTGGTTTATTCTATTTTTAAAAGCATTAAAGGGGTTTTTTAAAGGGAAACTACAAACCCGGTCAAAGGGCGGGGTTTTCCCCCCCCGTATTTACGCCCGGGACTAACCAAAACCCCCTCTTCTTTCTCAGAGGTTAAAGAAAGAATAATCGCAAAAATTTTAATCAGTATCTTTTTTTTTTTACAAATGCAATAATACAAAGGTGAGACCTTATAAAATAAAATTTTAAAAAAAAATTTAAAAATTTCGGGGTAACGGGTGATAAGCCGGGGACCTCCTCTATATTTTTTAAAATTTTACTAAACCGTTCTTACATCTCAAAGACACTTATAAAAAAAATATAGTTTTTTGAAAAGGGTCTGAAATTCTTGTTGTACTTTATTTTGACTCTCCTTTCACAAACATACGCCTAAGAGGCGTTTAAAAAAATAACAGGCTTTAAAATTTTCCCGTGTAAATGTAAAAGCGATAAACCAAAATTTTCCTACCTTTGGGACTTTCCCCTTAAAAAAAAACAAAAGGGGTTAAATTTCCTAATAGATTTTAAATGACCTGGTTTTTTTCTATTTAGAGAGCATTAATAGGGTTTTCAAAGGGATCTACACCAGGGCAAAAACGGGTTTCCCCCCGTTTTTTCGCCTGAACACTATTATCTACCCAAATAGCCCCCTACTTGCCCATATTTTTAAATATTGTTTGGAAATTGTAAAAAAACTTGACAAAAACCCTGTTACAGACGGTGATCCCCCTCATAACCAAAACAAAAAACCGCGCGGGGAAGGAAACCCCAAACCCCAGGGGGATAGAAAACAGGGCCGGTAATGACCCAAAATTTAAAAGGGGTTTGAAACCCGAACAGGGGATCCTTCCTTCCCTTCCTCCGCCCCTGTCCCACATTCCTTCCCCTACCCCTTTAAACCAAATTTTGTAAGAAAAAGAAGCCCCAAAACAAATCACCAGTCACAAGGGCCTGCTTTTAAAGGGGGTAATACCGCCCTGCACTGAAGGGGTTACAGGGGGTGAATCACAACCAAAAGCAAAGAGCGTTAAAAGATTTAAAATTTTAGCCCTTTTCTTTTTCGGGTGGGACCCCACCTCCATCTCACTCCCCCTCCTCCCCCATAAAGCCTTTTTTTCACTCCAAATTTTCCTTTAAATTTTGGCTCTCAAGCTTACACAAAAACACGTCCCCAAAAGGCATAACACAAATAAAAGGCTTAAAGTTTCTGTTAAAAGTAAATGGGGGTAACCAAAATTTCATACTTTGCACGTTTTCTACTTTATAAAAAATAACAGGTTAAATTTCCTAATAGACTGAAAGACGCTGGGCCCGATTCTATTTTAAAAGGGCCCGAAAAGTGTTTTCAAGGGGTTTTAACCGGGCCAAAAACGGGTTTCCCCCCCATTTTAAACCCGAACACCTAAATTTTTCCCACCAACTAGCGTCACCCTTGTCCCACTTTTTGACTCATTTTTGTTTTTTCTAATTAACCCCCAAGGCCCAAAGCCGATATTTCCTAAATGTTCTGGGCCCCTTTTTTCGATGTTTTTCAATCTACAAAGCAAATTAGGAAAAATTTTAGTTTTTCCCTTAAACCCCTTACATTAAAAAAAAATAAATAAAAAATAAAAAATTATATGAAAATCAAAAAAAAAAAATTGTTCTTTAAAAGTTTTTAAAATATATTTTTTTTTTAAAATATTAGTTCCTTTTGGAAAATTTTTTTGCCCTCATGTTATAAAATTTTTATTAAAAGTTTGTGTATTGGACAAACCCAAAACAAAATTTGCCTAAAGCGGGGGTTTTTGACCATGGGGGATTACTTTTTACCCTCGATTTTTTTGAAAAAACACGATAAAAACCCTTTTTTTTTATAATGCCTTTTAAAAGGGATCAAATTTTTGTCCTAGACATTATTTTTTACTTTAAACTTGGGATTGTAATCTTTTAACAGCTAACTACCTATGTCATCGCCCACCCATTTCGTCGGTTTTAAACCATTCAGAGCACGATATATTAATGTAAAACGGGCCGCAGTTTTTAAAAGGGGGGAAATTTTAAGCCGCCTTTCTTCCGCCAAAAGCGTCCTTCCCAACGCTACTGCACGCCCGGGAAGTAAACGCCACGCGGGGGCGACGGTTTTTTTTCGACGGAGCGGGGGGGGCGGGGCTGTGGGGTTTATGGGGAAAGGGTCACGTTGCATACTTAAAATTTTTTCCCATGTACTTTAAAAATAAAAACAAGAATCCTTTATTGATACACCCTAAAGGGCTTCCCTACTAGGTACTTACTTTTATGAAAAGCTTTCAATTTACCATTTGGGTTTCCTTAGTGGAATTTAGGAGGACTTTTTCCCCCTTTTTACCTGGTTTGGGGGCCCCCCAAAATTAGATTCCCATTCTTTCCCCTTTGGGGGAAAATGAAAGGTTCCAGAGTGAAACAGTGATGTTCCAGGGAAAGGTCGGGGGGTTTTCGTAAGGGGCCCCAGGGAGGAGCTAGATTTTTTGTAAAAATTTTTAGGACTCATCAAATTGAAATTCTTCATTTTTTTCACCCCCCACCCCCAAAACCCTGGGGTCCAACGAGGGGAAACATAGTTGGGGTTTTAAAATCCCCAATAAGCCACGGGTTAGGAGGAAATATACCCAGCCCCTATTACAGTTTTGATGGAATGGGGACCTAAAGCGCCCAAAACCAGCTGAAATAGTGTTTCTTACCCTGCCCTATTTGGGCCACCCATTGACTTGCCGGGGCCTTTATCAAACCACCCGTCTAAAACCAAAAAAAAGGACCCAAAAAGGTGTGTTGCTTTCTGCAGGGGGCAGCATGCCCGCTTGCTCAACCCCCCAGGGCTCCTGTCTCCTGGGAATCCGGGGATTCCACCCACGGGAAACACAAAAGGGGGGAGTTCTCCCCGGTCCCCAAAATGGAATGAACCAGGGTTTGGGGGCACCATCCCCTCTCTTAGGCCTTGGGGTACCAGGAAAACCATTTTTTTCTCATCCCCCACTGGGACCCCCCCAGTATGGGGAGCCCTCTGGTCCACTCACCCGATCAGGGGGGCCTCAACCCCCCCACCCGGCAAAGGGGGGCTTCCGTTAGGGGGGAGGGGACAGAGTGAAAAAATGTTCTTTTAATTTCTTTAGTCTTCGGTCATGAGAAATGGGGTCAGTTGTTCGGGTTTGGCTACCGTCACTTTGAAGCCAGAGTGGGTTTTGAAGAGGTGTGTAATTGACATCTCAGTGATTGTGAAGATCTGGAGAACCACTTCACAGGAGATGGGTTCTCCAGCATATGATATTTGATGCCATAACCCTGGGTGATATGATGGGTCAAGGTGTCGTCTAGCAGGTGCTAATTAACAGCACAAGCTAAGGTGGCTGAAGGCGTCAAAAAGGGAGGGGCTCCTACCTGCCTATTTGTTTCTATATAAAATTCACTAGAGTAGCATTCATGAGATTTCCTGCCATACCAGTCCCTAGCAAAAGAATGGAACTCAAAGGCACCATAAGGCAGGCATGCGAAGGCACCCTCCCCTACAGGAGGTAAAGGTCTGCCCACATCTGAGCATGAGGTCGAAGATGGGGTCCAGAAGGTACGCTGTGAGTTATCGTAATGCATAACAAAAATCACATAGAAAAGAGTAGCTACAGGGCACGAAACTGATTGCAAACAATTAAAATTTCGACACCAGCGAAAGGTGTGCCCAAAACAGCTAGGGTATCATGTAAGGGCCGAGGTCGTGCTTGCTGTGGAGGAGTCAAGTTGCTCTTTTTAGCCAACCACAGCAAAAAGCCTCGAGACCTAGAGGTCCTGCAAGCCCTTCCAATCTCGGTTCATTGTTGTGTGAGATTTGCGAAGATCTGGCTTCACAAATGTGTCAGCTATTTATGGCTGTCTCATTTTATTTTCTGACACTCTATGGTTACCATGGTGGCAGGATTGCCAACAGGCCACGATGATGTAAGCATGCAGCATAAACTCTTTACCAGCGCAGTGGATGTTGTGGGCGGACCCGTCTCAGAAATTGTGTGCTCACAATTCTGTAAGTAATGTACCAGCGTGGCATTCGGCTCACCACAGTGCATGCAACACCTGTCTGCATAGTCAATTGTCTCTACGATCTGTCATGCGCAATGGTAAACCTGTCTGATTCAGTGAAGAATGACTTCGGTACTTCTATTGATTGCTTCAGAGAGTACCAGTGGCTCATAGCCTGTGGCGTCTTAGTACCATCTGGCCAAGGGGGAGGATCTCGTTTTCTCTCTGTGAAGCTGAAGGAGGAAGGCATGAGCTGTGGCACTGCACTTCTGCCTAAAGATTTTTCGGCTCGGTTCATGATCATGTGATTTGGGGGCATACTCCTGCCAATGTCACCTGTCTGTCAGCAAGCTTATTCCCTCTGATGCCTATGTGACTAGGGATCCAGTTTATGATTATTATTCTACACTGAGCAAGAATCCTCTGTACTTTGGTAAGCACAATGATCAGGAGGTAGATGTCTTTGGGTAAGTCTTGCTGTAGACAGTCAATGGCTGCCCTAGAGTCTGCATGTATGACACGTGTCCTTCCCTCAGGATGCGTGGGCAAGGGAAAACTGCCTCTGCCTATAGCAAGAAGGTGTTGTCTGTTACCCTCATGGATTGTGTGGCATCCCTTGCTGCAAAACCGACGCCTGCAGTGTGGTTTAAAGGATCGACTGATCCATTCATGAATAGTTTCTACTACCCAGAGGAGTGATGGTTGCAATGACTCTCTCAGCTTCTGCTCTTAGACTTGGCATGGGGGTACTCAATCAGGTATGTGGCCCATGGCGAGGCTTCAATAAAGTCGGGGTTGGGGAGTCCAAGCCCTTGGCAAGTAGTTGTTTTTTGAGTTGATGGTGTCTCAACACCTTGGCTATGTGAGACAGCCAGGATTGTTTGCAGACAGCTTGTGGTCTTGTTCTAGGCATCTGAGTGCTGTTGTCTCATGTTTATGTTCCAGGGTTGCCTGGATGACCTTTAAAATGAACTGAGCTTGCTATTAGATCAACTTTGTGAGTCCAGAGAGAAAGTTTACTTTCATAAAGAGGTTAAGGGTCTTCTTAGGGCACCTGGCAGCTTCATTTTGAACTGTCTCTCAATTTTTCTCTTTATCTTTGCTTTGCGGCAATCGGGGAGACAGAAGCATAGTCCACAATGAGGATGGCATGTTACATAAAATGATCTCAGAAATTTCTGTTTAGTTCCTATGTGTCTCCTATTGCACTCGACAGTTTTGCTATGGTTCAGTCAACCAAGTACAGTGACCTCCTTTTTAAAGGAGGGTTGCATTCAGTCATTACCCAAGGTACGGGAAAAGACCTGGACCCATTCTAAGTCCATTTCCTGGATTCTCAGACTTGTTCCTTGAACATTTTGTCTTAGAGCCATTGACTTTGGATTTGGGTGCAGAGAACTTTAGTTGTCCTACACACTCCTCAGATGCAGATCCAGACAGTGATGGGCTTTACTAAGGCAGTGTGGTCCAGTGGAGAGGAATGCAAATCGTCTGCAGAGGAGATGATTTTGCACCCCACTGGGAGGGGTATGTTGAGGATGCAGGACATTAGGGTGTTGAAAAGGGCTGTTCTGTTCTTGAAATAGTCATCTATCCAAGCCAAGAGCTTTCCTCTGATTCCCTTCTGGATCAGGGTCTCCTAAATAGTAAGAGGACTTGCTATTCCAGGTCTAGGAATACTACCACAGAAGTGACAGTGCTGGTTGTGCTTAAGAGCGTGGCTATGTTGTGTGCTTGTACTCATGTCCCTTGTGAACTCATGGAGGTGTTCATGTAGGGGTCCCATTTTTCATTGGAGCAGGTTTAGTACCATTCTCTTGGCCGTCTTGCCCAGACCGATGAGGAGAGAGATGGGACGGTACTTCCCTGGCTCCTTTGGTTTTGGGATGGGAACTATGATAGCCCTCTTCAGCTCTGGGGTAGAGTTGATGTTGATGAGTTGAGGAATACAAGCTCACCTGCCAGTCCTAGGTGGAAGTGATGGAGAACGACATCCCATCAGAACCCTGGGTTGTGTAAGAACTGTTTTTTGTAGGTTTTTGTTAGTTCCCTTAGAGAGAAGATGATATCTGAGTTATCAGGTTTGGCTGCCCTTTCTCTGATATGAGCAAGCCTGCCTGGTTGTAGGAGTTCTTAATTTGCCCTCAGTTCGGCTGGCAGACTGTTGCTGTTTGTTCTTGCAAAGAACTCGTGCACCAGTCTGTTTGCTTCTGATTGAGGGTCGTGGTGTGTGTATCTCGGGGCTGAGCAGCTAGTAGCTCACCTGACCCATTGCCACAGCTCCGTAAGGGTGGTCCGGTGGTCAAAGGACTCATGCCATTCCAGCCACTTTTCCTGGCTGACCCTTATGGCAGTTTCCTTGGCATCCCTAACTGATTCCCTTAGGAGGGCTAGGTTGTCAGGGGCTCTTTGCTTTCAGAATTCTTTCTGCACATGTTCACTCTGTGGCTGACTTCCTTAATCTCGTCATTAAAGTAACTGGCATCTTTATACTCCTGGACTATGGCCGAGTTTTAGGTATAGTCTGTGAAGTTGCTTACTTATGGCACTGATAAGTCTGGCTTCAAGCACTTCCACGTTTTCACTCTGTGGGGGTTCATTGCTGCTAAGACAGTGGGCCAGGCATTCTGAAAAGCTTGCCAGTTGGCCTTGTCTGTTTTTTATCTTGGATTTGGTTGTGGCATTTGGGCTGGGTCAGCATCCATGAGGGTAGTAACAGTGTCTCATCGACACACCATCTAATTCTCTCCACCAGAGCTGCAGTGGCCAAGGACCCCTCCTCTGACATTGAGAAGAGCGATCTTGGGGAAAGTCTCAAGCACATTAGCTATGTGTTGGCTTGCTAAATTCGGTGTCCTGCAGGGAGCCAGGATGGGGTGGTGTGCATTGACGTCTCCCCGTATAATCACTCGGTCTTGTGCTGCAGTAGCACAGACCTGGCTGATGAAGTTCCTACAGCCTGGCTTGCTGTACACATTGTACAGCTTCATGGGGCCGCCACCCAGCTGAATCTCAACAGCAAGAGATTCAACATCCTCTCCATAGTGCGGTGCATCGGCTAGTACGGAGCAAGGGATTGTTGCTCTGACCAGGGTGATCAAGCCTCTTTTGCCAGCTGGGCTTGGCAGCATGAAGACATGATAGCCTGAGAAGCAAACAGTCCCTGTTAATGTCTCCTGGAGCATGACAATGTCAATGTTCCTTGATTGCACTATTGCATGGAGGATGGCATCTTTTTGTATTAAAGCCAAAAGGGCTCTACTGTAGTATGCTTAGATTGTGTATCATGGTGTTATTTGATGATAGTTACATCAGAGACATCTTTGTATGCGGACTCAGAGTCTATTATATTGGAGTCTGACAACTCCATTGTGAAGTCCTTGCTGGTTGAGGGATTTTTCATATGGTTTGGGTTGTCTGGCTATCCATGGGTCCAGAGGGAGGTGGAGAGCCTTTGGTAGCTCTGTCTTTTGTGAGTTTGGCCTTTCTCACTTCAGGCTTTGTCTGTGTGTCTTTTCTCTTTGCTGACTTCACCTGGGTAAGGTCAGCTTGTACTGACATTGGCTGCACAATTTAGCCTGTTTTGGCTCTGCCTGTGAGGGCATGGCCAGGGTTGGAGTGGTTGATTGATTATTTAAAATTATCTGCCACGTCAACAGCTAAGGTAATTGGCGGTGAATGCCTTGTTGAATAGAAATATTAAAATATTTAAACTTTAAAAATCTATCAATAAATATCGATAAATAACATTAAATATATTTAAAATCAAAGCTAAATATTATGCTCTAAGTGTATAAAATTATTGCATAAAACATTATCTGATTAGATTTTATTGAAAATATATCTCCCTAGGAAACTAATAAGACCTCTATATCACAATCCTCCCCAATACATCTTTCAGTGTACATGAGGGATACACGTACATATGTATTTGGTCTGAGAATCCTGCACAGCTTTCCAGTACATGTACGATCATTAATGGCTCTTGGCACCCCTTACAAAGTGCTTGACTTTTAGCCATCATCGGCCCATGAGTCAGTCTTGTGTGCCCGATTCTTAGTCTTGTTAATGCAACTTCCACTTTTCGGTTGGGATGGATGATAGTCACCCAACTGCCAAGGTCATCTCTAATCTCTCGCAGTTTGTTTCTGGAGGTATGCCTCCATTGTTCCTTCCATTTATCACAAAGACAACTCCTGATGCTGGGTTTCAAGTTGCTGTGTGGGAGAGGAAAACGAGCATCACAAGGCTGAGCGGCAGCTGCCTTGGCCTTCTGATCAGCTCGCTCATTCCCACTGATACCAACATGCACTGGCACCCAACACAGAGTTATCTTTTTATGTGATTGACAAGCCAATCTTGAACCTCCTCACTACTGAATGTGACGAGTTTAAGCTCTTGATTGCTTGCAAGGCACTACGAGAGTCGCAATATATCACAATAGAATGGTTTGTAAGATCTCTAGTCATCTTAACTGCTGCAAGGATGGCATGTAACTCTGCAGTGAAGATCGAGGCTGCTAGAGAAAGACTGCCAGATGCAGTCTTCCTTCTGCTCACTGCTGCAAAGCCCACCACCATTTTCAGACTTTGAACCATCTGTAGATATTGCATCTGATCCTTGGTACTTAAAATGTGCTGAAGAAATCTCTCTCTGACTTCTGCTTTGGATCTCTCCCCTTTCCCAATTCTGACCAAATCCAGCTCGACTTGATTAGTCCAAGGGGGGAATTGGGGAATTCCAACAGCCAAAACCTTAGTGAGACTTAAATTAAGATCTTCCATAAGATTCCTCATTCTCCTACCATAGGATTGGCTATCCTCAAGGGGTTGAAAACCAATCTGGATGTAGGAGATCCCGAATCCTTTGTAGTCTCGTGTAGTAAATGAGGTTCATGTAGTCCCGGTGTAATGAAAGAGGTGGTTCTCCACCTCTCAGCATACAGGGATTCCACAGGTGAAGACATGAAAGCCCCTGTGTAGATTCTGAGAGCTTCATTGTAAACTGAGTCCAACATCCAAGAGAACAGTGGGAGTTGCAGATGAATAAGCCTCACACCCATAATCAAGCTTACTACGCATAAGTGCTCGGTAAAACCGCAGAAGCATTGTGCAGTCTGCACCCCAAGATAGATGTGAAAAAAAACCCACAAAATACTAAGTGCTTATGTAGCCTTCACTTTTAACTGTTTGATGTGAGGCACCTATGTAAGCCTTGAGTCAAAATTAGACTCAATTACTTCACCTCTTGGACAAATTGCAGTGAGTTTGCTCCTAAATAGAGGGAAGGATGGAATTTTTCCTCGTTTGTATAAATGTATAGCCATGGTCTTACTTGAGGAAAATTTAAACCCATAATATGTTGCCCACTGTACAACCTGATTTATTGCAGCCTGCATGTGTCCTTGCACATCCTGTAATCTTCTAAACCCATATTGATATGGGGTCAGCACGTTTTCCTTTTCTAGCAGCCATGTCATCCTCAAATTTACCATTTTCTCCATCAGCTTGCAGATGCAGCTGGTGAGAGAAATTGGTCTGTAATTTCCTGGTGTGGAAGCATCCTTACCAGGTTTAGGGAGAGGAATGATTATAGCCTCTTTCCATGTGGATGGCACTGTACCCTCCCTATAGATTCTATTGAATAGGTCTAACAGGAACATCTGGGAGCTCCCCGGTAAGTGAGATATCATTTGGTATGGAATATCGTCACTTCCTGGGGCAGTCTTACGGCAGAGCTGCAAAGCAGAGTCCATCTCCTTGCACAAAAATGCAAGTTGTATGGAAGTTTCTGCTGCAGTTCTACAGCCCGAAGAGTGGAGAATCGGGCAGTGTAAGATACTCCGGAGGAGATCTCTGCCATGGATTTAGCTAGCTGATTAGAAACATCTTTTTTGTCTGTGATGATTATGCCATCTATCTTCAAAGCAGGTTGGTGACAGTGATGTGCTCTTTCCAGCAATCCTACGCACCTTGTCCCATACCCATGCTAAGGGGGTCCCTGAGTTAATCGAGGAGAAATAATGTCTCCACGATGTCCGTCTGGCCTGCTTTAGCACTTGCTTGGCCTTGGCTCAGGTCTTTTTGTAATGGATCAAGGTAACATCGCTGGCGCATCGTTTTCAACTGCCTTAATGCAGCTTTCCTTGCTCTGACAGCTTGTTGGCATTTATCAGACCACCATGGTACTGGAGGTCGACGGTAATGTCCGCTACTTTTTGGAATGGATTCACAGATCCTTGAAATACTGCAGTTGATCTAAAAAGATTCCAGTCCGCATCTTCAGGTTGCCATCTCTGCACTCCATTGGCTGGAATACCATTCACCTTCTGCAAAAGTATTGAAAGTGGTCGCTTCCATGTAAGTCTTCCATGACCTGCCAAGTGAAATTCAACTGTGAATCAGGTGAGCCAATTGACAAATGCAGAATGTCCCAGTTTGAATTTGGAAATGTGTGGGAGTGTCACTATTCAGTAAAACTGCATCTACTCTTAAGAACAAGGACTCCAAGGCCCTTCCTCGAGGGTTGCACAAAGTGTCTCCCCAGAGGTGATGCCGACTATTGAAATCTCCCAAGAGTAGAAATGGATGTGGCAACTGCCCAAGTACATTTTCCAAATCATCTATGTTGAAATTAGGTGGAGGAAGGTAGATGGATGCAACAGCATAAGGTCGTGTCAAGCCTATTCTCACAGCCTTCACCTGCAGTGTTGTCTGCAGGTGGATGGCCTAGAAGGGAATATCCTGACGTACCAATACTGCTACTCCTCCATGAGGTTTATTATCAAAGTCCCATAATAAGCTTGAATTTGGAATCCTCTCAGGGAAATCAGATGATTTTCCCTGGTCATAATCTCTTGTAATCATACACAAACTGGGTTACATGAAGCTATCAGATATTGTAGTTCTTCCCATTTTGGATGAATTCCCTGACAGTTCCATTGGATTAGGTATCCAGTTCTCCAAACTACTTCTTCATAAGGTGTTAGGCAGCACCTGTGGTCAAGGCTTGCCCCACACCTTTAAGATCCCCTTTCCAGGATCTTGGGAGAATCTTTTGAGGGGTTGTTTACCCGTGGAACTAGTTTCCACAGGCTTCCTTTTGACAGGCTCAGGATTTCTTTGCCTGGGCAAAGGATGGGAAATAGGAAATAGCAAAGTGTGTGGTGTAAGAAGCACCGGAGGGCAAGGGTTGGTGGGAAGGAGGATGGGCTAGAGCTGAAGCAAAGGAATTACCTGGCTGTGCAAACAGCACATGGGCATGTAGCTTTGCCTCTGGAAAACAAACTTTCTCCTTTGCTCCTCATTACCAATACTTCTTTTTTCAAATTGTACCTTTTACATGCTTTGAGGAAGCTTCATGAGCTTCTTTGCAGTGGTAACAGCATATTAGACCTGGACAGTTGTCCTCTCCTTGATAACTGAGGAGAACACTGTTAGAGGAACTAGAGAATTTTAATGTAGTGGCAGTAAATGTTTTAAGAGAAAGTTGATGGTTTGGAGCAGTAACACCCTACAGCTCTCCTTCTAACTTTTGGACCCCATTAGTCTTCAGAAGTCAGTTAAGTTGGTATGGTACCCAACCTCATTCTTTCCCTAGCAGCCTGATCTTCACTGCAGAGTTACATGCCATCCTTGCAGCAGTTAAGATGACTCTCGTAGTGACTGTGCAAGCAATCAAAGGCCTTAAAACTCATCATATCCAGTAGTGAGAGAGTTCAAAGATGGCTTGCACTGATGTCACACATAAAAAGATACTCTTTGTTGGGTGCCAGAGCATGTTGGTATCATGGGAATGAGCGAGCTGATCAGAAGGCCAGGCAACTGTCGCTCAGCCTTGTGATTGCTCGTTTTCTCTCCCTCACACCGACTTGAAACCCAGCCTCAGGAGTTGTCTTCGCGATAAATGGAAGGAACAATGGAGCATTACTCCAGAAACAAACTGCGAGAGATTAGAGATGACCTTGGCAGTTGGGTGCTAGGATCCATCCAACCGAAAGTGGCAAGTTGCATTAACAAGACTAAGAATCGAGCCACAAGACAGACTCATGGACCAATGATGGCTAAAAGATGAGCACTTTGTAGGGATGCCAAGAGACATTAACGGTCGCTCATGTAGTGAAGCTGTGCACATTCTCAGGCTAAAGACATATGTATTGTTCTCCCCATATACGCTGAAAAATGATTGGGGGAGGATTGTGATATAAGGGTCTTATGTAGTTTCCTTAGGGAGAATAATATTTTCAATAAAATCTAAGCACAATTTTATACACTTAGAGCATAATATTTATGCTTTGATTTTTAATATATTCATTGTCATTTGTAAGATATTTATTGATAGATTGTTAAAATTTTAAATATTTTAATGTTTCTATTTAACAAGGCATTCACTGCTAATGACCTTAGCTGTTGACGTGGCAGATGATTTTAAATAATCAAATCAAATCTCTCTGGGAGTTTTGGGGACAGTATTCTCCATCACCTGCTCCCCACTGACAGGGAGAGGTTCAGTGGCAGTTGCTCTGTTCCTGTTAAGAGGAACAGACCAGAAGTCCTAGCACGGTTGCCTGGACAAGGAGGTGAGGGCTGAGCTGTGATGCGGTATCATCCTCCTTATTGTTTACTGCCATCTTTTGACTGTTCCTACCTGCATTGGAGTTATTTACTGCTTCAGCATAGGAAGCATTGGGTTTGCTTGTCAAGCCTTCAAATTTCCTCTTGGCTTCACGGTAATTAATTTCATGTTCCCTCATGTATGCCAATGTCTCAGTTTCCTTCTTCAGACTGCTGCATTCAGCAGAGCCTGGCTGATGGGAACTCCACAGTTAGCACACTTAAGAGTAGCTTCAGTGCATGTTGTATCATGAGATCTAGCGCATTTACCAAAAGTGAATTTATCAGTCTTTATCAGTGCATCATAATAAGTTGTGTCCGAATTTTTGGTATCTGTTACAGCACAATATATATATATATATATATATATATATATATATATATATATATATATATATTATATATATTATTTTTATACACACACATATCTATCTATCTATCTATCTATATATATATATACATATTTATCTATCTATCTATCTATATATACTATTATATATATTTTATATATATATATATATATATATATTATATATATATATATATATATAAGGTCACACTTGGAAAAGTTAGTATCCAATATTGACCATATCTGGAATTTTACCTAGGCCAAAAATCAAGAAACTGTCCAGTTTTCGTGCTTACATTCCTGTCCAGTTTTGTCATACATTTCACTATCACTGGTCTTTGGGTAACAGAAATGGTTACTTTCACTTGGAGATTATGAATTTGCATCAGTTTAAGAAGATCACTAACCTGGGAATTGAATTATAGGAGACTATTGGACAAAATCATAACCGCCACCCACTTGACCTTTCTGATGATAAATGGGTTATTCTGGAGTGATTGATTTTCATTTACACAGTGAACACTCAGAAACCTTGCATTCTCTGGAGGGATGTTAATCGGTGGTCGCACTTTTCCGTCATTAGTTGGGGCTCTTTTCATGGTTGGATTGGTCGTAGGTAGGTCGTGAGTCATTCTCCCTCCTTGAGGAGGAGGAGTATCCAGGGAGTCGGGCATACTGGGTGTCGGACCAGGTCCCAACCCTGGGCCAAAGCCCGTTGTTCGAAAATAGAACTCCGGTTCTTTAACTATATTTCAACTAATAGCTACGAGAAGAAACAGTATTTTCGTTAATCTTCTTCGCTTCCACCCTCCTAATTGAAACCTAGTTGTTTAATCCAGCACAGCTGTGAGATCAAGAGTGGTGTAAGCACCTCCTTTCCCACCAATACCTGCCTATTGCAAGAACAGTAATTCAGTGCCCACTTCCAAGTGGAACACAGAGCTCTCAATGATGCTCCTTTAGGGCTTCAGGGAAACAATACTAAATATGATATCATAAAGAGAAAGAGTGCCCAAATGACGCTCAGGGACTACTGGGCCTCACTACCCAGGGGTTAAACACCACAAGGGCTACCCTAGGTTAGAAGATTGTGTGAGTCTGGGGTGGGATGCTACTACCACTACTAATAGCCTCATGTCACCTTTATCAAGTAAGAAATGGAGGTGCGGCAAATAAACTTTACTGCTTAAAAAAAAGAAAGAAAATTTCTATATAAATCAACCAAAACAAACAACATTAAGCGAGACATTGAAAACCCTGAACTCAGTGCATTAAAGAAAGTATTTTGTTACTGCGTGATTTTATTGCTGTCTGACCAATTATAAAAAAAACTACAATAACGTGTGGAACTATATGTTCTTCTTTCTTTCTTTGTTGGATTTCTTAGCTATCAACCAGTTGGCATGTGGCCAAGGTTATTAAGCCAATGGATCCTATTTATTCTATCAATCTATATAAGGTCATAAAGTTAATCCCTTAGAAAAAGGATTACTTTACTGATGATTCTTTCATCATCTGATGTTATATTTGATAATGTAAAGGCTTTATTTTTTGTTGGAAATATTTTTTTAGCTGATGTCTATAGTTTCTGTATTGCTTGCATATTAGGAGGATATGGTTGGTGGTAAAGTTGGTGTTGCATTGGGGGCACTGTGGAGGAAAATTCCTTTCTATGTAGGCAGTGAGGTGTGTCAGTCTTGTGGTATTGACCCTAAGGTGGGCCAACACCACCTCCTCCCTTCTTGCTTTTCTGTGGACTGTTCCCCACGGCTCTATTGCAGGATTGATTTTATTATGTAATTGTAGGTTGGTCCACTCACTTTGCCACAGGAGATAGATTTTTGCTTTTATAAGAGACACAAAACACCTGAGATCTGTATGGACTATGATAAGGTCCAGATCGCCAGTTGATCTGGCTAATTTGTCAGCCTGCTCATTGCCATGGATACCAGAGTGGCCTGGTACCCATATTAGCTTGTTTGATTTATTGGCACCATGTAGCTTACGAATGATATTACCCAGTAACTCATTTTTGGTGGTTTCTAATGATTTAATGACTTTAAGTGAACTTAATGAATCAGAAAAAATAACTATTCTATCGTGGGTCGTCGATAGTGCAAAATCAATAGCTTTATCAATAGCAAAAAGTCGATAGTGCAAAATCTAGTGTTTTATCAATGGCAAATAGTTCAGCAAGAAAGATCGGTGTATGATTCAGTCGACCATACACCTGCACCCACAGACTCATCTGTCTTGGAGCCGTCGGTATATATATGAAAAAAGGGAGATGTTTAATAAGGATCTCTCTAAACCTCTAGCATACCTCCACCTCCGGCGCCATGGCCTTAGCTGATGGAAGCCAAGCTTCCATAATGGAAAAGCTGGGGGTTTCCCATGGCGATATATTTGAATGAACCAGGGTATCGATGGTAGAGATCTATACCGACATTCTCGGCGAGGTCGTGGAGTCGTGTGGCAAAGGGCCTAATGCCTCTATTGCCATTAGGATGGCTCGGGTCACGAACCACCTTTGCAGCATAGGTCAGGGCTAATTGGCCGCGTCGGAGGGGAGGTACTCCTGACTCCAAGACGCTCAATGCAAGTGCACTTCAGGGCTCCAAGACACACACGCAAACAAGCATTCTGCACAGCATCCAAACCTTTCAAATTTGTTTTTGATGCCGAGCCATACACGATTTACCCATAATCTGCTTTATACCTAATCAGGGCTTTATATATCATTAGTAAAGACTTTCTATCAGCTCCCTATTTATTACCAGAAATGCACTTTAATATATTTAGTGCTCTTTGACATTTATTCTTTAACTGACCAATGTGGTCTTTCCAATTGAGTCTACTATCAAAGAGTAGACCAAGAAATCTAGCAGAATTTTGAATAGGTATTGGGTGGTTGTCTAGAGTTAGCCTGATGTGGAAAACTTTTAGATTCTGAGGAGGAGCTGGTAAGATGTCATTTATCATGCATAAAAATAATGTTGGTGACAAGAGACTTCCTTGTGGGACCCCGTTTGCCTGGACAAAAATGTCCAAAGAAGTGACATTGTCAGAAAACAATTTGACTGCAAAAGTTCTGTCAGAGATGAAATTTTTAATAAAAGAAGGTAAGTTTCCACGTAATCCAAAAGCATAAAATTTTCTGAGTAGGCCATATCGCCATGTCATGTTGTAGGCTTTTTCTATATCTAAAAATACTGAAATCAAATAATCTTTTTTGGCAATGGCCTCTTGAATATGACTGTCCAGCTTTACTGGTTGATCGAGAGTTTGGCGTCCCTTTTGGAGGCCGTACTGCTTGTCAAGTAAATTACTGGAATTTAAAAAATGCAATAGCCTCCTTTCAATATGGGAATGATGTGGGCGAAGTGCCATGAGTTTGGAAAAGTATGGCTTTTCCAAATTTCATTGTACACTTTTAGCAACTTAATTTCATGATTAAGATGCTTTATCATCTCATATCGAATCTCATTGGGGCCTGGATGTTCCTCTACGGGCTTCTAGGGCTCGGACAAGCTCATCAGGTGAATCGAAATTAGTACCCTCGTGAATGATGTTATTAATTTTGAAAGATTTTTTTTCTTACTGATTTTATTGACTGTGGAATTTATCATCAATGATTTCTCCAACAAGTTCGAGCTTGACGCTCCTTGTGAAGGCGACCCGGTCTGCTCTTTTTACGTTAAATTTGGGTGCTGAAGGTGTTCTCACTGTGTTGTATGAATATTCAATACAAATAGGAAGATGATTGCTTCCCAACGAGTTGTCAATGGTGTGCCACAGGCACTTGGCTGCTATTGATGAAGAGACCAGTGATAGGTCAATACAGCTCAAATTACCGGTATCGTCCACCCGCGCTGGACTACCATCGTTCAGGAGAACCAGATCAGAATCATTAATCACCTTAACTACTTGCTCGCCTCTACCATCCGCCTGCAGGGAACCCCATAACGTATGATGAGAATTAAAATCACCTAAAATTGCTTTATTTTGTGGCAGACTATCCTGGAGAGCAAAAAGCTCATCATAAATTACCTCATTATCAGGTGGACAGTAAACTGAACATGCTATACGTGTTATTGATTTTTACTTTGCATGCGACAAATTCCAAAGTAGAATCAGTTGCCACTGCAGTGAAAGGGAGGCTTTGATGGATGTACAAGGC
>NW_023659030.1:0-5000 GCF_015228065.2 Penaeus monodon
AACTAACATAACCACAGCCTTTGTGACCAGCGTAGTCTGCAAATGAAATTCACGCAGATCCAGAGAGAAACAAACAGCAAAAATCCCCAAGACACACGCACACCCACAGACGCAAACACGATCCACAAGACACAAGCAAACAAAAATCGCCACACAAGCATTAATGCGCCGAAGCTCGACTGAAATTGTTCCATAGCTTGTCTGTTCCCTTGCCAATTTAGGCCCAATTTAAGGCTAATCGCGTAAATGGGCGTCAAAGTTCGATAGGTTTATGAGCGTTTGGAGTGTCGTGAACCCTTTACAGATGGGAACTGTTAGAATGAAAGGCAGCGAAAGTGGAGAAGCAATACGAGATGGATATAAGGGGAAAAAAATGATAAAAATGACAGTTAAGAGAGAGGTAAATTAGGGAACGGGGGAACGGATATGGATAAACATTTCCAAAAGATGTGTGACAGGAGATCGGGAAGGGGAAGCGGCGAGAGGAAAAAAAGGGTAAGACCCGAACAAATGGCATATATAGAGAAAGAAAAAACACCAATAGTAAAAGGGAAAGACAAAGGACATAAAACAACAACAACAGGAAATGGGAAAAACGAAATACAGACAAAGACACAACAAAACAAAATATGAAACAAAGCAAATAACAGAAACAAAGTGTTATATATACACTATCTGAACGAAAGTTAGGTGAAATGACTCTCTCTATGCTATTAACACGGTAGATATTTCACAAATGTGATTCTCCATTTACATCTATCTATCATTACATTTACACTTAGTACTAATTAACAAGATCGTTTTTAATGTCGTTATTACATCTTATTATGAACACTGCAGATAAGTGTAGGTGTAAAGAAGATAAGACAAATTACCTTTTCCTCGTCAGCTCTATGCCACGCTGATTATTATGAGAACGGCCCTCTTAGAGCCATAGGATGGAGACTTTATGAGTAATGTACGCCTTTCCTTTCCCCTTCTCTCACTCTTTCTCATTTTCTCTCTCTTCCTTCCTCTCCTTCTTTCTCTTTCACCCACTTTCTTATTCTCTCACTCTTTCTCATTTTCTCCCTCTTTCTCTCTTATCCTTCCTCTCCTTCTTCCTCTTTCACACACTCTTTCTTAATCTCACTCTTTCTCATTTTCTCCCTCTCTCTCTCTCCTCCCTCTCCCTCTTCTCTTTCACCCACTGTTTTCTTACTCTCTCTTTTCTCCACTCTCTCTCTCTCTCTTTCTCCTCTTCCTCTTTCTTCCACTAGCTTTCGTCCTCACTAAGAATATGGAAATTTATTTTTGCTTATCATATTTTTTTCCCGCTTTTCTATTTTCGATCACAAGTTTCTCGAAGTCTTGAGTGGATATGCAACATGTGTAAGAAAGCTATAGGTCCTTTAGTATTTTCTCTATGTAGGATCCCTCATAGCCTACCTCATATGCCTCATTGTGAACGAAGCCGGAGGGACAGGAGGAGTAGGAGTGAGGGGGAAGGGGGGGGGGGAGGAAGTCAGGTGAAACCGATTATTGATTTTGGTCTCGCTTTCTGATGGTCCATACACTTCCCATATTTCTCTCTCCGTTTTCTCCTTTCGCTTTGTCTGGTTTTATCATTTACCCCCGATTCCTTCCGCTTCTCTCTCTCTCTCTCTCTCTCTCTCTCTCTCTCTCTCTCTCTCTATATCTATTATATCTATATATATATAACTATATATATATATATATATATATATAAGTATATATATATATCTTTGTCCCTCTCTCTCTCTCTACCTCCCTCTCCTCTGTTCCTATCTTTGACTCTTTCTCTGCCTGTCTCTGGTCTCTGTCTCTTTGTCTCTCTGTCATCTCTCTCTCTCTCTCTCTCTCTCTCTCTCTCTGTCTCTCTCTCGTCTCTCTCTCCCTCTCTCTGACTCTTCCCTCCTTTCTCACAGCCTCTGCTTAGCCGAGAGCGCTTGTTAAAATCGGAAATTCCTTGTAATGACATTTTTTACTCGTACGATAAAGTGAATTAGATGGAAAAGCTACCTCATTTGCGGTCTTTTTACCTGCTGGATCAAGGGAGCGATAGAAGGCGATAATTTTGGTGGAAGCAAGAAGAAGGGAGGGAGGGAAGGAGAGAGAGAGGGAGAAAGGGATAGAGGGAAGTAGGGAAGAAGGGAGGAGAGATAGAGGGAAGGAGAGAGGGAGTGAGTGAGAAGGGAGGAAGGGAAAGAGGGAGGGAGTGGGGGGGGAGGCACAGGATAAGAGAGAAAGAAGAGGAGGGAGGGAGGGAAGGAGAGAGAGAGAGAGAGAAGGAGGGAGTGAGAAAGAGGAGAAAGAGATAAAGGAGGCAGGGAGTGAGGGAGGAGTGGAGGAAGGAAAAGGATGGAGTGGGAGGGAAGGTACGGGACAAAAGAGATGAAGAGTCGGAAGAGCGAGCGAAGAAGGGAAGGAGAGAGAGGGAGGAAAGAGAGAATTTTCAGGAGAGTTGACGGAGGTGATTTAGAAGAGATAGGGAAAAGAAATAAGGACTGGAAGGGAAGAAGAACCATGAGGAAAGGAGAATGGGAGACAAAGACAAGATAAGGAAGAAAGGAATAAAAGGGGAGAGCGAGGAGGGAAAAAAAAAACAACTGAAGCATGGGGAGGGGAAAGGGGAATGAGTGAAAGGGAAAGAAGGGAAGATAGAAAGAGAAAGAACGAGGAAGGGAAGGAGAAAAAGAGCAAAAGGCTGAGTCTGGGGGGAAACGGGGCAAGGGAACGGAGAAAAGGGGGGAGGAGAAAGAACGAGAATGGATTGAAATGGGGAAAGGTAGCAAAAAGAGAAAGGGGGGAAAGCTCCCCCCCACTACAACAACCACACACACACAGAAGAGGGGGGAAGAGAGGGGAGAGAAAAGGGGAGGAGAGAGGAGAAGAAGAGAGAGGAAAGGAGGAGAGAGGGGGAAGGGGAGAGAGAGAGTGAAGAGAGGGAGAGAAGGAAGGAGAGAAAAAGACTCGTGGGTCGGAGATTGCCCTAACTCAAACCAAGAAATGACATTCGATAAGCAAAATGATTTTTAATGAATGGCAATGATGCGAAAGGATACTCGATCCCCGGCGGCAAATATGAAGAGCCCGGGGGAGTTTTTCTCCTCCTCTTTCTTTTTCCTTTCCCTTTTGCGGGGTTTCCCCTCTTCATTCTCCCTCTGTCTTCTTTTTCTTTTTTTTTCTTTTTATTTTTACTTCCCTTTTTTTTTTTTTGTTCCGTTCCTTTCCTCTATTCGCTTTTTTCCGGCTCCTTCATCAATTATCCCCGTTTTTTCTCTCTTTTTCTTAAATATTCCCTCTTTTTACTTTTTTCCCCCAGGTTTTTCTCCCTTTTCTGTCTTTTCTTTTCCCCACGTCTTGCAGTTTCTTAATTTTTCCTTTTAGAAAAATCCTATTTTTTCGTCTTTTTTTGTTTTTTTTTTTTTTGAGAAGTGACTTGAAATGTAAAAATTAATTTTTACAAGATAAAAAAAAAAAAAAATTATTGGGGATTTGTGCACGCGGGTTTTTTTTCCCAAACGTTTTCCTTTTTTTTTTTGTCTGTTCTTTTTTCTTTTTCTTCTTTTTTTTTTTCCACTTCCCTTTTCCTTCTTTTTTTTCCCTTTTTTCAGTTTTTGTGTCTATGCCCTTCTTTTCTCTATTTTTTCAGTTCCCTCCTTGTTTTATTTATTTTTTTATTTATTTATTTTTTTATTTATTTCATTATCATTTTCATTTTTATCATTTTTTTTATTTTTATTATTTTATTATTATTATTATTATTATTATCATAATTTATATTATCATTGTTATTGTTATTGTTATTATTATATTATTATTATCATTATTATTATTATTATGATTTTTATTATTATTATTATTACTATTTATTTATTTTATTTTATCTTATTTTATTTTTTTCATTTTCTTTCATTTTCAACACGAAAAGTATTGTAGCGAAATAAACAGTATTTCTCCATGTATTCTGAGGAAACTATTGTGGTTTTCATAAAGGATGTACAACTTTACCGTTTATAGCACCTCTCTCCCTGTTAATACACACACACGCACACAATATATGTATATAAATAGACAGACGGATAAATATATAAACTGATAGATAGATGTAGATATGGATAGATAGGTGGATAGATAGATAGATGGATAGATAGATAGATAAATAAATATAGATGTAAATATAAGTAGAGAGATTGACAAAGAGACAGATGACAATAGATGTAGATGGTCAAATATTTATACATGTGTATGAATGGATATATCATTCACTATGTTTCTGAGCCATCAGTCTGCGCAGCACTCTCTTGCTGTGAATTGATATTTCCATGTTGCACGTGACTTCGACAAGAGTATAAAACACTATTCTTAGGCAGTCATACGGTGCAACTACCTCTGTATGTGGCGTCTCTCAGAAGCACCCAACACTAATCTCTCACTGTCTATGTTCAGTGAAGCAAGACCACTAGGTAGAGCTTCCGTTCCGTTCTGTTCCGGGTTCTGTTCAATTAGGCATAATTGGTGGCAGGGGTGGGATGGCCAATATTGACATATTAGTCAGATTCATTCCAGGTAGATTCAGATTAGAACCAAAGGGTTTTCTTATAGCCAAAACTATCCAGTGCTAGAGCTCACTGGGCCGACTTTATTAGATCGTCCAATTCATACTCTTTTTACATTTGTGTTGTATGGATTTTCCCTCCTCCCAAGCTATGGTGTATCTACACTATCCTGTCCCCCAAATACCTTTTCGTGGTCTACTCTGCCAGATGCTCAAAGTCGACTTCAATACATATTATTTCTACTATTTCATTTCGTATCACTTGATTTATACTGCTACCCACTCACCCGGGCTCATTTGCATGTAACCTTCAGGTGCAGTTTACGTTTAAGCATCTTCAAATATATGCTACACCCTCATCAGCATGCCCTGTTGTCTGCGTCTAAGACCTAGCAATTTCATGTTCGAGGCAAGTCTGGCAGCCCTATGTTGTTCTGGA
>NW_023659030.1:12500-15000 GCF_015228065.2 Penaeus monodon
CCCCACAAACCGCCACGAGCACCCCCCCACCTCCCCCGACCTGTACCCATCGACCGCGGAGTGGCGATCCCAGCCCACCACACACACCCACCCGGGGCCGCGTGACGACACCAACCCACAGGAATTCCCGAAACTGCCAGGGGGATTCCCCATCCTAGGAAACAGTGCCACAGGAGAAACCATTGGTGAAAAAGACATGGACACGGCCGAGGAAATAAGAAGCATCAGGCAAGAGATTGCTGAAATGAAAAAAAGCATCGGGCAAGAGATTGCTGAATTAAAAAAAAATGATAATGGAGAACAAAAGTGATCGTGTAGACGGGGAAAATGTGCGTTCTGATGATGTTAGTGATGCCAGTGATGTTGAAAATACGAATGAGGCCCTCTGATATTATTTTACGCACGTGCGTTCTGATGATTTTAAGTGATGTAGTGATGCTGACAATACGAATGGGTCTCTGATATTATTATTACGCACGGCGGACCATCGAAAACAGTGACGACAGTGACCGAAAAAATGACGCTGACGAAGATGCAAAGGGAAAACGGCTGATCTGTGGGACATCACTCAGAAAATGCTATCAGGTACGGATTATGCGTATAGTTCAATACGCGGAAAGCGCGCAACAGAAAAATAAAGAAGATAAAACACAAATACGTAATGCAGTACAAGAAATATGCAGACTAAAGAGTTTCATCAAACAGAATTTGACCAATCAGTTAAACATAGGGTGTGATGGGGGACAAGAAAACAATTCCCTTTCTTTCATGGAATATACGTGGTGTCAACCGTAGAATTAATGACTTGCTTTACTATATTCAAAACAAAAATGTTGACTTTATCTGTTTACAAAGCCCTTAAACATCAGTCACTAAATAAAAACCGCCCCTAGAATTAGAGGCTACCACTCCTATACGAACACAGAAGGGACAGGCCTATTGACTTATGTCAGTGACACCATACCGCAAAAGTTGGTGCAAAAATCTAATGACAATAATGTGCAGTATCAGCATTTACATATTCGAACAGCCTCTGGGTTTTTCTCTCTGTAAAATGTTACGCAAGGTGTAGAAAGTTTCAGACTGATTCACTGCCCAACTTTCAGAATCACGGCACAATATGCATGGGAGATTTAATGCTAGACATTAACATTTGGAGATAGTAAATGCAATGAAAATGGCGAAGATTCCGACATTTGTGAACAACAGATCTATGACAGTATATGATACAGACAGGCAAACTCACGTGGCGGGGGGCAGGCTAGATTATGTAATAGGAAGGGATCTTGTGCTGGAAACGTCAGAAGCATGCTTGCAACAGAGCTAATCAGTGACCACTTTGCAATAGTAACGAGATACGCTGTTGATAATACTCAGTCACCAAAAACAAATAGGGGCAAAATTTCTATCCCCCTTACCTTGAGCATCACTTTAAATCACGTATCTATGACTGGTACAATGATTACACAGTAACAAGTGTTGTAAATTTTCCATGGACATGACAACAGTGGTCACTGATTACTACAACACTTGGGGCTGTCCCAAAAAAAACCTTCAAGAACAGCAACTCACAACGCTGCCAAACAACCTAAGTGGGTCGGTGACCCTACATTATTAAGGGAACAAAAGCGAGTTCAGGAGCTTTATGATAAACTACAAGCAGGTAATACCCCTGAACAACCTTATTGAATTTCTTAAAACTAACAAAAACCTACGGGGAAATTAAAAAAATCATTTCAGAATGAACACTTTGAACAGTTCCTACAAGTATTAACAATAACACCTCAATGTCTGAGGTCTGGAAAAAAATCGACTTTCAAGCAAACCGACTAACACCCCGCAAATCCATATTCCTCTTGCATAAGCAGATATGTTCTTTAATCAATGGGCTGAGGCGTCCAAATTGAGCTCACTTCCCACAAATATTCAGGATCACCTTAGTCAAACTAAAATTGCACGCAAATTGCCATTGAGATTGGATGTTTCTGATACTGGGCCCCTCAGACTTTGCTGAGATCACTGAGTGGGAACTGAACAATGCACTGATCAAAGGAAAAGCGTCCGCCCCAGGTGAGGATGGAATTACCTTATGTCCTCCGCCTTATAGCTCAGGTACCTGGTAATCCCCTTTTGCACCTATACAGGTAAGTTTGTCACAAGGATTCTGCCTGGCCCCTGGACACGCAGTCTAAAACATCCCTATACCGAAAACAAACAATGATAAATACCGCCAATTTCATTAACCTCATGTGTATGCAAGTTCTAGAAAGGATAATTTTGAACAGACTCAGGTACAGGTTACAAGGTAAATTATCTCACAGACTGTACGGATTTTTTATCGGGACGTAGCACCCCAACATTGCTTTGCAGAGTACTTTTCACACTCCTCTAATCCAGGAAGCACACTTTTTCTTGACCTTAAGTCAGCTTTTGACATTGCAAAAGAGAAGTTATCTAGAACAATTAGTAAGCTTTTCATCCGAGGAAAAAAATTGAACTG
>NW_023659031.1:5000-22368 GCF_015228065.2 Penaeus monodon
TTGCAACAATCTTTGTTCTTTTTATGGTATCCTCTGGTGAAATTACTGGGGGCTATTAAACAAATTGCATTTCCATATTAATTTCCAAAATGTACAAATTCACAAAAATGTCATATAACAACTATTGGTCATGACTTCCTTCATGATATGTCGGGGAAAACGAGGGAGTAAAGCGTCCGGCGAATTTGGTTTTCACCCGGGTGGGAAATGCCAGCAAAAACCCAGGGGACCGCTGGTTGCGGGCGGAAACTATCAGTATTGAGCTCATTCGATGGGGGTGCAATAATAGTTCAAGTTTGTAAAAAATGTTATGTTTTCCCCACATAATTTTCTCCGCATCATTTTACACACTTCTTTTACTTTTCCGCTTTACTTCTCTCTATTCACCAATCTTGACATTACAAGAAAAACAAAAAAAAATAATAAAATAGAGTGGCAAACCATAGAATGGGGACCCCGCAATGGTTTCTTAGGCTTTGTGGGGGTCGAAGCTGCCTCGAAAGGATGGAAGCGAACCAAAAAGACTCCCACCCTCTACGACCCACATACAAGAAATATGTGCCATCACTGTAAAAACCCAGAAACTCTTTAAATATGTTATATATTTATTAAAATATATATTATAATATTAAAATATAACATAATAATAAATATATAATAACTATTTTATATATATATTATATATTATATATAAATATTTATAACTTATTTTCCTCCCCCATACAAATGGTTCGGGAAAATTTTTTCGGGAACTGACTGTTTCCTCTAGATCATCAATTTTTCAATTAAAACCCCTTTGAGTTTCTCCTTTCCATATGCATTTCTTATATATATATAATTTAAATTCTATTTTACATTTCTATACTAATTGGAAAAAAAATGTCCCCGTAATTCTTTCGACCATATGTCCCTTTGATTTTTTCTGTTTTCGTATAACGTTTTTTGTATATTTTTCTTGTAAAAATAATTCCCGACAATGTAATGGCGTGAGATATTATTTTTCCCTACCTTACTTTCTTAATTTTTTCATTTCAAATTGGGATGCTCATATTTTTATTACAAATTTTTACGAAAACATATGTTTTAAAACTGCTGCTCTTTTTTAATTATTATTATTATTATTATTATTTTATTATTATTATTTTATTATTTTATTATTTTTATTTTATTTTTTTAATCATAGATCAAAATAATCATCTTTTTTTTTTTCATTAGATTAAACTATTATCATTTTTTATTTTTATTTTATCATTTTTATAGTTGTTGTTGTTGGGTTGTTTTTTGTTTTATTATTTTTTTATTATTATTTTATTAATTATTTTTATTTTTATTATTATTATTATTATTATTTTTATTTTATTATTTTATTATTGTTATTTTTATTATTTTTATTTTATTACTATTATTTTATTATTATTATTATTTTATTATTATTTTATTATTATTATTTTTATTATTTTATTATTTTACTCACTTATCTCACCATCATTATTATTATTGTTTTTTAGTTTATTGTTGTTGTTGTTGTTATTTTTTATTATTTTTATTTTTTTAACTATTTACTATCATTTTATTACTGCCAAAATCATTTTCTTTTTATTCGTTTTTCCATATTACTTTTATTACTGTTATAACTACTAACCCACACTCTATTTTTTATTATTATTATTGTTATTTTTATTATCATCATCACAATTAGTGTAGTTGATATTATTATTATCATTACTATTGTTGATGTTGTTGTTGTTGTTATTGTTGTTATTATCATTACTATTGTTGTTGTTGTTGTTGTTATTTTTTTTTTCTCCTTACACTATTATTTCATTATATTCCATTAATTTTTTATTATCGCATCTTTTAATAAAAAATAAATTTTTATTATTATCATTATTGTCATTGCTATTACTATCTTTTTTTTTTATTATTAATTTTTTTAATTTTTTCTATTATCTTGTTGTTGGTGTTTTTATTATTATTGTTATTATTTTATTATTAAAAATAAAAATAAAATTTTTTTTATTATTTTATTATCATTAACATATTTTTTAAAATTTTTATTTTATTATCATTATTACATTGCTATCTTATCATTCCATAAAAAAATAGTATTGAGATGGTATGATGTGATAAAAAATAATAAAAATAAAAATAAATAATAAAAAATAATAATAAAAAATAAATAATAAAAAAAATAATAAATTATCTTTATTTTAAACCATTTCGATCAATTCTGTCATTATCTTTAGTATTACTATTATCACTTTACTATTATTATATTTCTATTATTATTACTGTTATTTTTATTATTATTATTATTATTATTATTATTATTATTATTATTATTATCATCATTATTATAGTTAGTAATATAATAATGATAATAATAGTAATAATAAATAATAATAATAATAAAAATAATATTAATATTAATAGAAATATAATGATTATTATAATAATCTTTATTATTAAAACCATTATTGTAATCAAATCTGTCATTATCTTTATTATTATTATTATTTTTATTATTATTATTATTATTATTATTATTTTATTATTATTCATCATTATTATTATTTTATTTTTAAATTCAAATCAAAATTATTATCATTTTTTTATTATTACGTTATTTTATTGTTTTTTATTATTACATTTTTATTATTATTGTTTTTTATTATTTTATTATTTTATTTTATCATTAAATTATCATTATTATTATTATTATTATTATTATTATTTCTTTTATCATTTTGCCATTTTATTACCATCATCATCTTAAAAATAATGAAAACTATCATCTTTGTCCTAGGTGCTAATCTTCTAAATTTGGGCCAATCATCATTGAAAAGGGAAACACCGGTTCAACTTGAAAAAAATCCTAAAATACAAAAAATGAAAAAAAAGAAACAAAACAAAAAAAGATTAAAATTTTTCACTGAATGAGAGAACCTCGCTATCACTTTGAGGCAATGATGCCCTTTAGATCAATAAGAATATTACCTTCCCCTTCAGTTTTTTTTCATCTCACTCTTAAAATTCAAAGTTTTCCCACGCGAAAACCCGTTTTTGTTCGCCATATAAAAAAAAATTTTTTAAACATGTCCAGAAAAAAAGTTCTTTTCATTTTTTTTTCGTCTTTTTTTTTCTTGCTATTTCATGCTTCCTCAAGCACGCGGATTATCTATTTCTATTTCTATTTTTCCTTTTTTTGATTACCTTTTGGTGTCATGTCGTATTTATTATGTTTGATTTTTCTCGCTTCTTTTTTTTTTTTTTTTTACTTATATTACCTTTTTTACCTTTCCAAATTATTGTTTTTATTTCCTTCCGTCTTTTCATTCTGAATATCCTGAGTTTCTTTTTTCTTCTTTTTTATTTTCGTTTTCATTCTTCTATCTTGTCCCTTTGTCCTTCTCTTTTCTCTTATTATCCTTGTCTTTTTCCTTTCCTCTACCCTAACCCTTATTTCATTGGATCTACCCAAATGACTTCGGGAGCACCAGTTTACGTTCGCCCCCTGTTTCTCCTTTTTGTATAAATTTCTTTGATCCCCCCTTCTAGCACTCTTCCCGGGGAAAAGTTCAATCATTTCACTTTGTTTCTTCAAGTTGCTTTTTTTTCCGTAAATTTTTATTTATTTTTTTTTTTCATGTTCAACATGATAAACCCAAAAAGGATTTTTAAAACTTGTGAGTTATCCTTTTTTAAAAGCACAACGTAAATTGATCCCATGGAGGTTATTTTGATTAATTAAAAGCCCAGTTTTATTGGTTTCTCCCTTGGTAAAACAGAAAGGGAAAAAAAAGGGGAAAACAATCTAAAGATGGTTTATCCTCAAAGGTTTTTTTTTAGTATCCATGGAAAAAATTTTTGATTCCCTTTTTCTCTGACAAATGGGTTTTTATTCTCTTTTCTCTCTCTCTCTCTCTCTCTCTCTCTTTCTCTCTCTCTCTCTCTCCTCTCTCTCTCTCTCCTCTCTCCCCTTCTCCTCCTCTCTCTCTCTCTCTATCTCTCTTTTCCTTTTCCCCTACTTCCTCCTCCTATAAAATAAAAAGAAAAAGGGGAAAAGGACGAGGGAAAGACCTCTTGAATAATAATGAAATAGTGAAAATTTTCCCAAAGAAGATGGGAAAAGAAATTCTTACACTGAGCTCTTTCGAAAAACATCGTCAGAAATGGGTTTCTGAAAAATTACAGTGAAAGGGACAGAAAAGAACAAAATATTTTTCATGAAAAAGTTAGGATTTCAAATCTGTAACAAAATAGGAAAAATGGGGAAACTCCAACACATGGTTGACTATGAGAATCGTATTTATGATACGATCTTGGTGATTTGAGAGATGTAATGTTTATTATATTTTAACATTAGATATAACGTAGAGTAAAAACTTTATGTATGGTGGATAAAAAAGGTTTGCAAAATTCATTTATCTTTAAAAAACTCTATTTCCATTTTGGAAGGAGGGGAAAAAAAAGTCTTGAAAAATCTATAAAGACCCGAAAAAGGAAAAAGAAAGAGAAAAAAAAAAAAATGTCTTTTCCCGGGAAATTTTTTTATTCGCGAAAACCACACAAAAAAAAAAGTGTCTGCATCTAAAGACTTGAAAAGGGCTCGAAACACCATTTAAGCGTAGGGAAATGGAAAACCCTTTTTTAAGTTTAGAGAGAGGAAGAGAGGAGAGAGAGAGAGGGAGAGAGAGAGAGAGAGAGAGAGAGGAGAGGAGAGCGAGAGCGGAGCGTATAAAAAAAATATATTATAATATATATGCATATATATTTATATTATATATATATTTTATATATTTATTATATTATATATTATATATATATATATATATATACTCCCAAAATATATTAAAAGCCCAAAGGTTAACTTCAGGTTAAAATGGGTTTTTCTTTGTTTCAAACCAAGAACGAAAATGTTTTAGTGAAACGGAAGCGAAAAAAATTAAAGGAATAAGTGGGGGGTCGGGAAACAAAAAAAAAAAAACCTTTGAAGTCTCGTAAAAAAAACTCTTTGCAAGGGGTTGAGAATGCTGTTGGGTAAAAAAAGTAAAAGGGGGGTCCTCCTTTGAAAAAAACAAAAAAAGGGGATGTGATCGTTCAAATGCCCGACTAAAAAGGAAACAGGAAAAAAATTGAATGAACCGATCCAAAACGAAAAAAAGTACTGTATAAAGTTTTTGTTAATTTATTTTCGTTATTATTACCCTCACTTGATCATGTTTTTACCATTACCATTATCAATTATCATTATCTTATCATCATCATACATCATTACATATTATTATTGTTATTATTATTTTTTATTATTATTATTTTATCATTTTTATTATTATTATTTTGTTATTTTTTATATTAACTATTTTATTACTATCATTATTACATTATTTTTACTTTTATTATTTCACTATGTTAATAGCGTACTACTATTACTGGCTATATTAGAATATAGTTATTATCAGCTTATCATCATTCTCGTTATCTTTAAACTCATTATTATTACATAATTTAACATTAGTATCATCCCAAACACCATCACATCGTTATCACTCTACCCCGGGTCTTTCCGTCTTGTCTTTATTTCCCTCATGAAAAATAAAAAACGACTGTAGGCCCCCCTTTTTCAGGAAGTTTTCGTTCGGTAGACGGGGGGGCAGGAAATAAAAAATTTGTTTCATTTGTTCAAGCTCTCTTGCATTCAACCCGGCATTGCAATATGATTGGGGGTTAGGAGGAGAAGGTTATTCTGGCTGTGAGGAGAGCAACGAAAATGCATGAAATAATAGTAGAAAAATCAAATGTGGGGGGAGGATAGATATAGATAGATGGTGGATGGTTTTTTAAAGATGATGGGTGGGTGGATTTATTGATGGTGGTATAATTTTATATAATAGTAGATATAAAAAGTAGATAGATAGATAGATAATAGATAGGCAAATAGATGAGTATTAAAAGTTTGTTCCAAATTTTTGGATTTCATTCCTAAAACCCAAACTCTTTCTCCTCTCTCTTTCTTTCTTCTCTCCTATTTTCTCTCCTTTTAATGTACCTATGCATACAACATTCCACAAACCCCAACACCCACCACACCCCTATTTTTAAATTTTATATATTATACAACATATATATCGTATATATATTATATATATATAATGGGTTGTGTGTGTGTTGTGTTGTGTGGTGTGTTTGTGTGTGTTGTTTTGTTTGTTTTTTGTCCCCATTTTTAACTCTTTTCTTGCTTGCTTGTATTTTTGCTATATCCCCTTTCTCTTTTTAATGCTTTCTGTTTGTTTTTTAAATTTATCAAATTTAATGATGTATATTTTTCATGTTGGTTTCTAACATTTGGGGTAGTTTTTTTTCCTAGTGGCAATTTACTTTATGCTGCAGGGCGAATGGGAATTTAATCAAAATTTAAGTCAATTAAACCCAAAATAAAATAGAATAAACAATGACTTCAAAAAACAAACTTTTTAGCGAGATGCATTATAGATTAAAAAAAAAAAAAAATTTCTCTCTCGAAATTTTTGTTTTTGCAAATTTCTGATCCCACGCTGGAGGAGTGACCAAAGGAAAAAAAACATAAAAAATAACAAAAACAAAAAACGTCCTTGTCAAATCATTGCTACACTAAAAATGTCTGCCCTTAAAAACTGTCCCTAATTATCATTTTCCTCGTCAAGCTTACCTTTCTTTAAATAACAAAAAACTATACTTTACTAAAAAAAATCGAATCAACGTTTCAACAAACATCTACTAATGTGATTGAATTGAAAACCCAGTGTTAACGTTAAACCCTTGAGGCGCCCTTTATAGACAGCAAATCAACAGTTTCAGTAAATCCTTAATCTCTCTGCTAGAGGATAAACCCAGGGCTCGCCTTCGTTATCATATTCATTCATAGGGATTTACATTTTATACCAATTTACTTCTAAACATTAAAAACCTTCAGGGTCCGATAAAACAAACTTTTAAGACGGGCACTCGCATACGCGAAGGGGATGAAGTATGTTTGTAAAATGTTGTATATTATATATATAATATTATATATATATTAAAATTATTATTTAATTATATATTTTTAATATATTATAATGTATATTGTATAATATATATATTTTTATATATATATTTATATTTTAAAATTTTTTAAAATAATATATATATATTAAATTTATACACATATATACCCACAGATAGATAGATATAATTTTCTATAACCCACCACACACCCCCAAAACACACAACCAACCCCAAAACCACACACACACAACACCCACACACCATTTTATATATATATTTTAAATATATTTATATATATATATATACTATATTAATAAATATATTTAAAAAACCAACACCACACACACACAACACCACACAAAACACCCCACACCACACACCCCACACACAAAACCACACAAACCACACACACACCCAACACACAAACACACCTTACCACACACACAACCCCACACACATACACACCACCACACACATATAAATTATATTATATTATATATATTTTAAAGATAGATAGTGATAATAATAGATAACACAAAAAAGTTTTTTGCTATTGTCGTACCTGGCTGTTAAATTCCAAATCCCCCCAACAAAAATTTTTTTCTTCACTGTTTATCCTTTCCTCTCGAAAAGCCTTTTAACGACATAAACCCTCGTTGAATCACTTCCTCGTTGGTGAAATAAATTTTTTTGCTGCAACCCTTCGCTTCTTCCAAACGCTGATTATTTTGATTTTTTTTTATTTTTATTCGCTCTCTCTCTGACTTTTGGCTTTTTTTTCTCTGTCCCTCCTGGGTGCCTCCTCTCCCCTCTCCTCCCCTCTCTCTCTCCTTTCTCTCTCTTCTCCCCTCTCTCTTCTCTCCTCTTTTCCCCTCTCTCTCTCTCCCTCTCTCTCTCTTCTCTCTCTCTCTTCTCTATATATATATAAAATATATAATTTTATATATATCTGTCTTTTTTCTGATTGACTACGTCTGTCTGTCTGCTTCCCCGTCTTCTTCTCTCTCTCCTCCTCTCTCTCTTCCTCTCTCTCTCTCTTTCTCTTATCTCTCCTCTCTCTCTCTCTCTCTCTCTCTCTCTCTCCCACACACACCCCACCCACAACCACACCACACACACACAACACACATATATATATTATATTATAATTATATATTTTAAATATATTTTTAAAAATTATTATATATATTTCATATATACATAAAAATTAACAACTACATACATACATACAAAATATATAATTTTATTATATTAAAATATAATATTAAATATATTATAATAATATATATAAATATATATATTTTAATATATAAATTTTTATATATATATATATATATTTTATATTATATTTTTATTTTATTACATATATATATAATATATATATTATATATATTATTAAAATATATTATAAATATATATATATCCCCTCTCCCTCCTCTTCATCCATCTATCTTCATTCTATCACAAAATATCTCCAGACTCTTCTATAGTTTAATGTAAATATGTAAAAAATACGTAAAAACAAGAATTCTGGGTGCAATATTTTCTATTGCTAACTAGAAGGGCTTAAAGTATGGCAGTTGAATGAACATTCTATTTCTCTTTTGTTTATACATTGTTATTAGATTATTAATGTCATTACATTATTGATTGGTCATTACTCTTTTTTCCACCATTGTAATTATTATCATTATTTTTTTATTATTATCATTATTATTATTATTATTATTATTATTGTTATTATTATTATCTGTTATCATTATTGTTTTTATTATTACTGTTTTTATTATTACTGTTATTATTATAGTTATTATTACATTATTATTATTACATTTTTATTATTATCATCATCACACCATCATCATCATCACCACACATATTATCATTATTATTATTTTCATCTTGCATTTTTATTTTTCTTATCATTGTTTTTTTTTATTATTATCATTATTATTATATCATTATTTTTATTATTTTTATTATTTTTTATTATCATTATCTCATCATCATCCTCATCGTCATCATCATCATCATCATCATCCATCATCATCAATTCATCATCTACCTCTATCATCCCATCATCATCATTACATCACATCATTATCATCATAATCAATCATCATCACATCATTATTATTATCATTATTATTGTTATTATCATTATTTTTTATTATCATTATCATTATTTTTATCTTATCATTATCTTATTTTATTTATTATTACTATTCTATCATTATTATTATTATTTTTATTGTTTTTTTATCTTATTATCTTATTATTCTTTATTTACATTTATTATTGTTATTTTATTTTTTTATTATTATTATTATTTTATTTTATTAGTAGTATTGTTTTTATTATCTTATTATTACTATTTTATTATTATTATTATTATTATTTTATTATTGTTTTATTATCATTATTTTATTTTATAGTAGTAGTAGATCGTCATCATCATCATAATCCTCATTTATTTTTATTTTTAAATTTATTATTATGATGATGTTTATTTTGATGATGATTATTATTTTATTATTATTATTATATGATGAAGATAAAATGATGTTAGATTGAATGATTTTTAAGTATTTTATTTTATTATCATCATCATCTCAGCTTTATTTTTGTTTTTTGTTGTTGCTATTATCTTTTAGTAATTGTTATTTATTTATATTTTAATTTTTAAACCTCTCTTCTCTCCTTTCTTCTTTTTACTCCAAAATCACTAGAATTCGAAAAAATTAGAAATTTTTAAAATCCAAAAAATTAGAACAGGATATTCACTCCCCTAAATATTGCTAAATTTGGAAACGTAAAATTTTTTTTAAAATGCTGTCTAATAAAAAAGGGAAAGGGAAAATATTGTAAGCATTGGGGCAACAGAGGGAAATAAATTTATGTATGTAAAATTTTGTGCCTCATTAAAACCCTGTATATTGAAAACAAGTATCGAACGTTTTTGTGCTCTCTCTCTCTCTTTTTTTTTTTCCCCCCCCCCCTCTCTCTTTCTCTCTCTCTCTCCCTCTCTCTCTCTCCTCTCTCTTCTCCCCTTCCTCTCCCCTCTCTCTCTCTCTCTTGCTTTCGCTCTTCCCCTCTTTTTCTTTCTCTCTTTTTCTCTCTCTTTTTTCTCTCTCTCTCCCCTCTCTCCTCCCTCTCTCTCTCTCCTCTCCTCCTCTCTTCTCTCTCTCTCTCTGTCTCTCTTTCTCTCTCTCTCTCCTCTCTCTGTCTTTTTCTGTCTGTATTCTGTCTGCCTGTCGTCGCGCTATCTCTCTCTCTCTCTCTCTCTTTTCTCTCCACGCACAAATTTCACTAAAAATAACCTCAGGGGGCACAGTTGTGTTTAAATTTTCCATTGCCGGGGTTTTCCCCCGCCTCAGTAAAAAAGATAAAAAGGAAAGAAAGGAAAAAAGAAGGAAAAAGGAGAGAGAGAGAAGAGAGAGAGAAGAGGAGAGGAGAGGAAGAGAGAGAGGGAGAGAGAGAGAAAAAGGAGAGGAGGAGAAGAGAGAGCGATGTTTTATGGAAAACATACAGATTTCGGGTATATACGTATTACACTGTAGGGATGACGAATTTTTCTTACGACAGTGTTTATGTTTTTAATAGTCGTTTATGTAACCCATGTCAAACTGTTAATTCCTTTTATTTATTTTCGTAACAATAATACAGTCTACAACAAGATTCCGATCTTCCCCCTTTTCTATGAACTTTGCCTCAAAAGGGGAACTTGGTAACCCATTTGGGGAACCCCAAATTTAAGGTGTTTTAAAAAAAACTTAGGCAAAAATTCCCCCCCAAAAAGGAGAGCTTTCACGTACATTTTCAAACTACATCCCGAGAGAGGGTTGGATTTCCCGACAGGGAATTTATATGAAAATCGCGGAGAGTGGGGGGGAGAGGCAAAGCGCTTGCTAAAAAAATACTGGCTATCTCAGCAGAAATGGTTGGGAAAAGGTAAAGGTAAGAAAGTGGGTAATGAGACTAAGATTTATGACCTGACTTATGTGTATAGTATATATATAATTTTTATAATTATATAAAATTTTTATAATTTTAAAATATATAATTATAATATTATATTATTTAAAAAACATATATTATTAAAATATATATATATATAATATATAATATATATATATATTTAATATATAAATATATTATTTTATATATTATATTATAAATATTATATAAAAACAATATATATAATATAATATATTTAAAATATATATTATATATTTAATTATTACATTCTTTTTAAATTTATGAAAAATTTTTAATATTTTTATAATTATTATATATTATATTTTTATTACATATAAAATTTTATTTTATAATTATATATATTATATTATATATTAATTATATATATATATTTTATATATATATATACACATTCGTCATGTCATAAATTTAGTCTCATTCACCCTTTCTTATTCCCTTTCCCTTTTTCTCCCCCAACCCACAAAAATATATATATAAAAATTTTATATATATTTTATAAATATTAATATTATATTTATAATATAGATAATATATATTTTATATATTATATATATATATATATATTTTTGATTATATATTTTATATCTAATCTTTATTTTATTTTATATATTTTATTATATATATATTTTATATATTATATTTTTATATTATATATATATATTTTTAATATATTATGCATTTTTCTATATAATAATTTATAATTATTATTTAATATTAATATATATATTTATATTATTAATTATATATTATATATATTATATATATATAATATATATATATTAATTTTATAAAATGTATTTTGGGGTATGTTGTTGCATGTATTATTATTTCATACACACACACACACACACACCAAACAACACACACCACACCAAACCACACACACAACCACACCACACCCAGACCCCCTCCCCCAACACACCACTGTATGTGCAGTGTGTAACCATCTTCTGTCCTCTGGGTTTCCATTGAAACTCCCCTCTCCCGTCGAGCAACTGCCCACGACGTATCGTTAAAAAACCAGATTAGCGTCATCGTTTACACGTCCCTCGTCCCCGATCCCCCAAACCGCTTTGTTGGATAAAGGAACATCAGCGGGGTGTTTTGGGCCTGGGGGCCCGCGCTGTTGAAAGGGGAAAAGAAACTCGGGGGCGATAAAGAGCTGGAAATGTGATTGGGTGACGGAAGGGGGAAAATAAATTTTATTGTTGTTTTGTGTTGTTGTTGTTGTAATTTCATTATTTTATTATTATTAATATTATTATTATTGTTATTACTTTATTATTATTATCATTATTATTTTCTTTATCATTATTTTTATTATTTTTATTATTATTATTACTTATTATTTTATTATTATCATCATTTTATTATTATTTTATTATTATTATTTTATTATCTTATCATCATCATCATCACATTATTATTATTTTTTATTATCTTATTTTTTATTATTATATTATTTTATTTTATTAGTAGTGAATAGAAATATTATTTTTATTTTTGTATTATTTTACCAGCATTATTATTTTATTTTATTTGTTTTTATTACCATTATTATAATCTTTTTCAGCATATGTTATTTTTACTATTATGAAATCATTGAAATTTAATTTCAAATTTTTATTATTTTTCTTTTTTTTATTATTTATTTTTTATTATTATTAATTATTTTAATTATTATTATTATATTATTTTTATTAAATTTTATTACTATTATTATTATTATTTTTCATCAGCTCATTACATTATTATTATTTTTTTTATCATTTTTATTAATTATCATTATTAATATTATTATTTTATTTTTTATTATTTTTAATCTTATCACATCATTACTTTATTTTATTTTTGTTATTATTATTATTATTTTATTATTTTTAATTATTATTTTTTATTATATTGTTATTATTAGATTATTTTACCCCTTTTATTCTTATTATTTGTATTGTTATTATTACCATTATTATATCTTTCAGCATAGTGTTATTATTATTATTATGTAATCATTATTATCAATTTCAACATTATTTATTATTATTATTATTATTATTTTTTATTTTTTTTTTATTTTTATTATTATTATTATTATTATTTCTTATTTTTATCATCAAAATTACTATTATCATTATTATATTATATTCTATTATTTATTTTATTATTTTTTATTATTATTATTATTTTTTTAAAATTATTATCATTATCATCACATCTGATATATTATCTTTAAATGTAAGCGAAAAGGCCACCGTGTCGCCAATGTAAGCGACACGTGATTGGGGCACCATTCCCAATTAAGCGAGGGGCCACGTAACCACCAAAATATGAGTGACCGAAGATTGGAGCACGGCGTCCTAGTGTGAGCAAACGAGAGATGGACTTGGGTGGGTGAGGAAAAGGGGCTTAGCTTTGCTGGTTTATTCTTGACGACAGATATGAGCCCCCCCAAAGACCCCGTGCCCCCGGTGGAGGACGAGGTGGGGGAGCTGACCTGTGTGGCTTGGGGCCGTCTGCTTGTCCCTCTCTGTGTGCTCTGCCTTACGACGTGCCCCTTTTATGGGGGGCTTTCCCCCTCGGGACGGATGTTTGTTCCTGTCGAAAAGAAAGCCGGGCTGCATTGCGCCCTGCCAAGGAGAAGGGCTTGTGCTTTGGACGGAGGTGTAAATGTACACCCGGGTTTCTACGTATTGTTGACATCGCTCGGCCACGCGAAAAGGCTCGTCCTGGGCCGACTGTACGCTTAACACGGTGAGGTCTGTTTGGTATCTACGATGGTTCCGGTATCCGGGGGTCGCTGGGGCCGTCGCGTGCCGGAGGGGGTGTGGCGGGGTTTCGCCTGGGGTGCAACTTCAGTAGCGAGAGGGTCTCGTCTTCAGAACTGAAAAAAAGTGTAAGCCAGTAAAAGGGCAAAGGAGGAGGAATAATGTGTTTTTAAATCACCTTATAATTGAAAGAAAAAATGGAGCAAAAAAAGAAAATTTTCACAAAAGGGAAACGTGTCAAAAAAGGTTTTAATTGTTTGGGATGTTCAGGATTAGCATTTCAATGGGGTACCATCTATTGAAGAGAGAAAGTTAATTGAAAAGAATTCCTATCTTGGGGGAAAAAGGCAGTAAACTTCGAAAACATAGGCAGCTGGGGCCCGAACTTAATTCTAAAAAAGTGCGCTCTCGCGCTTCAGCTATAGCGTAAAATTCTCGGTGGGCGGGCGCAGGGTTTTCCCTTTGTTTCGGCCTACCGGGGTTAAAATTAATGTGGGATTTTAACCGAGTAACCTATAAAAGCATGGTGTCCCCCCAATGTGTTTCCATTTTTGCAACTGGGATACTGCCATCAGTAATATTCAAAAACCCCTTTAAAATAAAAAAGCATAAAACCCCGCATTTCGAGGCAGATATCGAACTTCGAAGGACGGGGCGTTAAAAAAGATTTGGTTATTTTTTAGTCTAGGGAGGCACATAGTAAATACGCCGTGAAATTTCCCGGTAGAGTGGGCAGTTAGGTAATAAAGGGTAGTCAATGATCGAAAACTACGTGTAACGGCGACAGATTGCACGGGAAGTAAAGAAAAATTATAAAGAACGATATGTGTATACACAGAATAACAAAAGCAAGAAGTAATGAAGTGATTATATAAGAATAAAAATGAAAAAAAAAAAGATAATTTTATTAAATTTGCAAAAAAACATGAAAATAAGGAAACAGCCAAATAAAAAATAATTTATTAAAATCGAAGATACTCATTTGTTCTGAGAGAAATGTATTGCAAATTGTGCTCTGAGGATAAAATTATAAAGACAGAACAAAACTAACACAATAACATCAATTACGGGATGGGTTTGGCTGGGGGTGAGGGGGAGTGAGGGTCGTGTCACAGTTTGTCTGTGTGTGATTGTGTTAAAAAAAAAAATGGTTGCGGGGGACGTTATGTAGTAGAGAGTTAGTAGTGTGCGTAAGAGATGGCGTGTACTTGAATTTGAAAGAAGGCACTTGTATGCAAGGGGTGGGGGGGTATGGGGGGGCAATAGTTACTCTGGCATTAAAATACACTTACTTTTATATTTTCAGGAAAATTGTTGGTGCTGAAGAAAATGCGACATCCCGGGTGTGTTTTACGGGGTTCCCCCCCAAGAATTAGCGAGGCAGGTGGCCGGATTGGCGAGTTGGCGGCGTAGAGTGGAAGATACATCTTTCCCACTTCGTCAGGGGGTACACAGGCTTTAGTGGGGAGCACGAAGTAGTGACGGCATGGGCGGTGGCGGATTGAAAGGGCCTTGGGAGCGTGGGTGGGCGTTAAAAGAGGCGGGGAGGCCCTTCGGTGGATCGGCAAAAGGCGTCGGCGGGACAGGGGGTAGGCGAATAGCGTTGGGGTTTTGAGGTTTTTTGAACACCGCTGCCATCAATGTAAGCGAAAAGGCCACCGCTGTCGCCAATGTAAGCGCACGTGATTGGGACCCAATTCGCCGATGTAAACGGTGGGCCACCGTAACCACCAGAAAATGAGTGACACGAGGATTAGAGCACGGCGTCACGATGTGAGCGAGACAGGATGGACTTTGGGGGGGTGAGTGAAAAGGGGGTTAGCTTGCTGGTTTATTCTTTCGACAGTAGAGACCCCCCAAAAACCCCCCTGTCCCCGGGGGGGCGAGGGGTGGGGCTAGACCCCGTGTGGCTTGGGCCGTTGCTGTGTCCCTCCTTGTGTCTCTGCCTTACGGACGTGTCCTTTTATGCGGGGGTTCCCTTCGGGACGGATTTTGTTCCTGTCGAAAAAAGGAAAACCGGGCTGCCTGCGCCTGCCCAAGGAGAAGGGGTTTTGTGCTTGGACGGGGTTTAAATGCATCCGGACTTGCTACGTATTGTTGACAAAATTAAAAACTGGTGGTTTCATAAGTATGTTATAATTCTATTTTCATTTTATCACTACATTTTCACATCATCAATACAAAAATTATTATTAATCTTATTTTATCTTATTTATTATTTCATCATTATTTTATTATTATTATTATTATTATTATCATCATCATCTCATCATCATTCCCTCTCATCATCACATCATCATCATCATCATCATCTCATCACATTTTTATTGTCCCTTTTTATTATTTTTTATTACCACATTATTATTCTTATTATTGTTTTGTTATTATTACCTTATTATAATCAGTTTCAGCTAGTGTTATTATTAGTATTTTGTAATCATTAAACAATTTCAAATTATTATAATTATTTCTATTATTATTATTATCATTTATTATTATTATTATTATTATTATTATTATTATGATCATTATTATTATTATCATTATTATTATTATTTCTTTATTACTATTATTTTTGTTATTATTATTATTATTATTATTATTATTATTATTATTATTATTATTATTATTATTATTATCATTATCATTATTACTATTATCATTTTTACTATTACTATTACTATTATTATCATTATTATTATTATTATTTTATTATTATTATTATTATTATTATTATTATTATTAAATTATTATTATTGTTTATCAAAATTATTATTATTTCATGATATATTATCATTAATCTGGTGTATCATAAGTATTGTTTAATTCTATTTTCATTTTATCACTATCATCATCATCACCCTCAATAGCACCATATCGTTGTTATAATCATTACCGTAATTATATCATTAGTTCCTCCTTCTTGCCATCATTACCATTGTCCATTTTTAAATTTTATGATAAAGTATCATAATTATTATTATATATAGACAAACAATAATATAATTATCAGCTAGTATGGAGAAAAATATATTGATCAATGAAAATTTTTGGAAGAACAAAAGAAAAAGGAAATAACGAAATAAATGAAGAAATAAGTGCGTAAAAGAACTATGAAATATATATTTAGAAGAATCTCGTTTTCTGATCTCAATTACGATATAATTACCCAATCACATAAGCTTAATCTGTGTAGTTTAAGAAGTGAAATATGATTTAATCGAATGCAAGTTATTATTAATTAATAAGTAACATGGATAAAGAATTCGTGTTATTTATTGGGAAGAAGCTATGTTTACTATAATAATAACGAAAGCAATGTGCCAAAGGGGGTACTGATATGAAATATAATATTTAGATATTGCAAAGAAATGTGTGAATATGTTTGCTTTTATCCATTTTTTGTTTGTTTTGTTTTGTTTAATGTTTTGTCTGTGATTTTGAAAGATGCTTGTCGACTAATTTACTTCATTATTTTTTTTCATATGGTGATTCTTCAAAAGAGAAAAGCCCATACTATTATATTTTTTAAAAAAAAAAAAAGTGGCCTGTTATTAGGGTTTTTTCAAAAATTTTTATTTTCC
>NW_023659032.1:0-2500 GCF_015228065.2 Penaeus monodon
AAGGTTTATTCTCTTTTTTCTCTATCTGTGTCTCTCTCTCAATATATATATATATATATTATATATATTTTATATTTTATAATATATAAAATATAATATATATTTATATACTTTTGTTTATTTTATAACATATTACTATTTACAAAAATAATATGACAAAATACCATAAAAACAGTTAAAAACTATAGATAGATTGACAAATTAATTAAAAATTAAAAATATTAATATAAAATAAATAATATTAAAATAATATATATTTTTATAATATATATATTATATATATTATATATATATATATATATATTATTATATATATATAATATATATATTTTGTTGTATTATTTATTATTTTATATACATATTTGTCAATCTATCTATATATACTTATATACTATTTTGATGTTTTTGTAAATATGTATATTATAAATACATAAATATAAATAACAATTTATAATTAATACAAAATTATATATATATATAATATATATATATATAAATATATATTATATATATTATATATATATATATATATATTGAGAGAGAGACACAGATAGAGAGAAATAGTGAGATATACATGCATTCTCTCTCTCTCTCTCTTTTCTCTCCTCTCTCTCTCTCTCTTTTATATATATATATATTAAAATTATATATATAATATATATATAATATATATATACATATAAAAATATATATTATTTTAAACACTACTATTTTTATTTTATTTACTAATATATAATTATATTATTATAATATATTATTATTTAATATATTATATTAAGGTTCGTTACGTTTGCAAAAGCAAGGCTTTTGGTTTTTGGTTTGGTTGGTTTAAGCTTAGGTTTAGGTTAGATTTAGGTTAGGTTTAGGTTAGGTTAGATTAGGTTAAGGTTAGGTTTAGGGTAGTTTTTAGGTTAGGTTTAGGTTAGGTAATTGGTTTAGGGTTTTTTAGGTTTTAGGTTAGTTTAGGTTGGTTATTAGGTTAGGTTTAGATTAGGTTTAGGTACGGTTAGGTTAGGTTTAGTTTAGGTTAGGTTTTGTTTTGGTTTTGGTTAGGTTTTTAAACTTAGATTAGGTTAGTTAGGTTAGGTTTTGGTTAGGTTAGTTGTTAGTTAGGTTTAGGTTAGGTTTAGGTTTTTTTTTTTTAGGTTAGGTTTTTGGTTTTAGGTTAGTTAGGTTTAGGTTAGGGTTAGGTAGGTTAGTTAGGTAGGTTAGTTAGGTTAGTTTGGTTAGGTTAGGTTAGTTAGGTTATGTTTAGGTTTGTTTAGTTAGTTTTTGTTAGGTTAGGTTAGGTTTAAATTTGGTTTATAGGTTAGTTAGTTAGTTTAGGGTTTGGTTTTAGGTTAGGGTTTTGGTTTTGGTGTTAGGTTTAGGTTAAGGTTAGGGTTGGTTTTAGGTTAGGTTTGGTTAGGTTAAGGTTAGGTTTAGGTTTAAGATAATTTCGTTAAAAGATACAAACACATATGGGAAGATAGGAAAATATATACATATACATAATAGTTACATACATTATATAATATATATACATTATATATACATATTATATATTTTATATTTCATTATTGCTTACTATAGATAGGTTTTTTATTTATATTAATTTTATAATTTTTTTATTTTATTTTATTTGTAATAATTATTACAATTTATGATACTTTGTATATTTAAATAAATACATTAATAAAATATTAGATATATATTAAATATATTACATTGGGATAACATATACATACATATATTAATGGATAATATTTAATATAGTATAATATATAATATATATTATTATAATATTTATATTATATATATATATATATATATTTAGATAATAATTATATATATATTAATAGTATATAATATATATATGATTTTATAATAAAACCTAATATTATATATTTTATTTATTATAATATATAATTTTATGATTATTTTTATATATATATTATATATATTAATATATTATAAGTTTTGGTGTGGTTGTGTTGTTTGTGTTGTTGTTGTTTTGGTTGTGTGTTTGTTGTTGTGTGTGTGTTGGTTTTATTTTATATGATATAATATAATAATATATATATATATATAATAAAAGATATATATATTATATATATATATAATTATATATATATAATATTTTATATTTTATATGTTATATTAATTACATCTAATATGTATAATAGTAAAAATATAAATTTTAGGTTTTATATTTGTATATATATTATTATATAAAATATATATTATTTTAGATATATATATTTTATATATATAGTTTTGTAGTTTTAGTAGTATGGTTTTGTATTATATATAATATATGTAAAAAAATGTGTAATATATTTTTATTGTATGTCTTATGGTTTCGTAGTAATTATTTACTATTTTAAGTTATTAACTAACTAATAAACTAAATAACTAATATTAATTATATAATTTTTCTTTAAGGCTTAATAATAACTAATACTTTATAGTCTAATTGGTTAATAAACCTAAACTTTAAATAACCTAAACATTTAATAAA
>NW_023659032.1:12500-17437 GCF_015228065.2 Penaeus monodon
TAAGGAAAAGCAAGGTTACCTTAGGTTAGATTAGGTTAGCTTAGGTTAGGTGGAGTTTGGTTAGGTTACGTTAAGATACATTTGGTTAAACAAATTGCCGCCAAACACATACTCTCGAACACACAGAAACACACACATAATAATACATATATACAAAATTTTATATATAACATACATATAAATATATATATTTTATATATATATATATATATTATATATATATAATATATATTATATAATATTTATATATATTATGTAGATGTATATATATAAACATAAATACACACACACTAGCACACACACACACGCATATATATGTGTGTGTGTGTGTGTATAAAATAAGAGATACATAGAGGTAAAAAAAAGAGATACATAGAGGTATATACATTTACTGAGCGGTCAGCTTGTAGTTGACCGCCTGTATATATCCCCCACGGCCCCTTACATATGTCATTCTTCTCCCCTACGAGATGAAGGACGACGTCCACCCTCGCTCCACGGAGGTTACATCTTCGAACGCCACCTAGGTCGCCCAAAACCCCTCATTTTATCCATAGTGGGTGAGGATACCCGTCGCGGTGAGGATGCTGCGACCAATAGAAAACGGGAAGATCGCCTGGAGCGACACACCTGCTTGCTTTCATTTTATTTGTTTAACCTTTTGTGTATTTTAACAAACATTTTTATATCCTCTTTTAGACGAACCTTAGTCGGAAAAAAAATAGACCACCGCAAAATAGAAAAGAAAAAGGAACTTGTAAAGCACTTTTTTTCTTTTTTTAAACTTCATTAGGAATATTTCACATCTTATATTTTTTACAATTTTACAGTGACTTTATTAACTTGTTTCACTGTATATATGTATGTATTTATACACATACAGACAAACAAATACATATCCACGTGTGTGTGTATGCGTGAGCGCGCGTGCGCACTTAGGCTATATTGTAGGTCAGGAGCAAGTTAGCCCTTTGAATGGGAAGATCGAGTCAATCGACAATTATCCTGTACCAAAACGAGACGTGATGAGGTTTCTTGGCATGGCAGGGTATTATCGCAGATTCTGTAGAAAATTTTCGGATGTTTGTAGCCCCGCTGACAGACGTGCTAAAGAAAAAGGTAAAATTTAAATGGTCCGAATCCTGCAAGGCTGCAAATTCCGAACGATCAAGGCAGTGCTAGTTTCCTCTCCCGTTCTCGTTTCTCCCAATTTCGATGAACCGTTTACATTGTAAAGAGATGCAAGCGATATCGGAGCGGGAACTGTTTTGTGTCAAGCTGATGGTAAAGGGATCGATCATCCTGTATGTTTCTTTTCAAAGAAATTTACTAAACACCAGAAACACTACTCTACTGTGGAAAAAGAAACTCTGAGTCTCATTCTAGCACTCAGGCATTTTGAAGTGTATGCCTATTCTGCCTCGTATTCCCTTAAAGTTTACACAGACCACAACCCCTTGGTTTTCTTATCCAGAATGAGCTCTAAGAACTAAAGAATTATGAGGTGGAGCTTAGAGTTACAGAAACATAACCTTGATGTCCACCATATAAAAGGCAAAGAAAATGTAATCGCCGATGCTCTATCTAGAAATCAAATTTAATGTTTAAGTAAATCGTCTTCATATCACTTCCTCTCGTGATGTATGCTGTGAGTTGTACTAAGTTCGTCTTGTTCACAGATGTTGTCAGTGAGAAAATGTCAATGTTGTTACCATGTGATGATAGTTCCCCATGTGTGGTGAAGTATTTTGTCAAATTGCCCCCATCCCCACCCCACCACAACAAAACACACTTAACACACATATAATTTGTGGAAGCCATATTCATATATTACTTTTGGGCATTATTTACTTAACACAGAAGCGGATACACTGACGTGCCAAGTATATAATTATGTGAGAGCTGTGTCATGCGCATGTTGTTGTGTGAAAGGCGCTTTTTGTCTAAAAGACCATCAAACTATGCATTACTTCAAAAGCCGAAAACTTTAGTTTTTAAATTACACAGTTTGCTTTGATTATTTGTTTATTGGTATATTCATAGTTACAGACTTACAGTATCAGTATCAGAACATATAGGAAAATAATAGTATTGAAAACCTATGAGTTATGTTCCAGGCACGTCTTGGATGAAAAACATTTAAACACAGATACCGACACAGATAAAATCACCAATAAAGGGCAGAGGAAGTTTATATCTCCTATAGAATGACAACATATTGTATAACATTATCAAACTTGATTGTTCTACTTCCTGGAAAGTAATCTGCCAGGAACTACCGCGGAATTGACTTTCGCAGTCTACATCTGTAAAGGACTCCAGATCAATTAAAAAATATATATCTGTTAAATGTTTTGAAGGGAACCAACAACTGTAAAGGACAGTAAATAAAGTTTAATTTGGAACTTAGTGAATACATTTTTTGTGTACAATGTCATGTTTTCTATTTTTTTAAATATGGCTTAAGCTTTTAATTTTCGAATCCCCCTCCCCCAAGTCAAAGATTCGCTTCGCCACCTATACCAGGTAATCCGAATCCCCCTCCCCCGAAGGGAAGACTCGCCACCTGTGACAGGTTATCATATTTGATTTTTTTTAATATTGAAAAAAATATATATATATTTATACGAACATTATATATTTATACATATGTGTATGTATATAAATACATATACATATATATATATATATACAACAACATAATATATATATATATATATATATATATATATATTATATATATATATATATATATAATATATATATATATATATATATATATATATATAATATGTGTGTGTGTGGGGGTGTGTGTGGGGTGTGTGTGTTGTGGGTGTGTGTGTGTGTGTATTTATACATATACACACAAATCTATATAGAGAGAGATAAGTAGATATATATATATATATATATATATATATATATATATATATATATATATATATGTATGTAAAGTAATGGATGGCTTCGATAGTCCTTAAACTTCTTTCTACGCTTTGATTTACTAACGTAGATAGGCTTTTTAAACCAAAAGAATTATCTTTTGATGTTAGATCCTGCATAAGAGTGTCATGTGTGTTCTTAAGACGTGACAACTTTCTGTTTTGTCTTTTGGTTTCATGATCAAGGAGTTTATATAGCCAAGATTGGTAGGTGTTACTGGAAAGGAAAGATCTATCAAAAAGCTTGAACTTAAAAAAATAGGGAAAAAGTCATACAGTAAGACATACAGACTCTACCTCCTAATCTCGGAATCTTTGTTTATTCACACGATGAAACCAGAGTTAAACAACAACGCAACAGCCACACAGTTATTTACGGTGTAATTACGTGACCGTAATTACTTGTTTAGTTTGTTTATGGTATGTTTTTTTTCGATCTTTTAGTTTGTACGTACCTTTTCCCCTATTGTTCCGTCCATTTTTCTTTTTCTTTCGATTATTTCAAGTTATTAAACTTTGATCTGTTATTTCTTGTCTGGTCGGGCTCCAATATTTTTGGTTTAAATATAGATATGTATATATATATATATATATATATATATATATATATATATATATATATATGTGTGTGTGTGTGTGTGTGTGTGTGTGTGTGTGTGTGTGTGTGTGAGTGTGTTGTGTGTCTGTGTGTGTGTTTGTGTGTTTATTAATATATTACATATAATATATATATAATATATATATATATATATAAATATAATATATATTATATAATATATATATAATATATAATAAAAGATAGATATATAGATGCATATATATACATATATATAGGCATTTAAATGTAATATATATATATATAATATATATATATATATAATGATATAAATATACACACAAAAACACACAATCATATATATATAATTCTATATATATTATATATATATATTTATTAAAATATACCATAAAAGAGTGTGTATGTTTGTTGGGAATTTATATATAAATAAATATAAAATATAATATATATAAATAATATATATATATAATATAATATATATAATATATAATATATAATTATTTAATACACTTTAATATAAATACATAGATACACATATGCATATAAATGTATATATAATAGTATATATATCAATATATATATAATAATAATATATAATATATATATATAGTATATCATAAATATAATATTATAATACATATAGATATATATACAATATAGTAACTAATATATATATTACTATATATCATCATATTATATATATTTATATATATATATATATATTATAATATATATATAATATATATATAAACACACACCAGAACACTATACACACACACACACGCACACACACACACACACCACACACACACACACACACACACACACACCACAAAACTCACTATATATAATATATATATATATATATATATTATATATAATATACATATATATATATATAGTAATTATATATATATACAAAATAAACACTATACACACAATAACACAAAATCTCAATATAGCATACTCACATATATATTACTAATATATAACCATATATAATATATATAATATAATATATATATATAATATATATATATATATTTATATTTATATTGAAAGGAGGACCTCCATGAGAGGTAATAGGATAACGAATATATAGAAGTTGAAGGTAGAGGAGAAGATATATACCTATATACCTAACAACTATATACTAACTCACTATATAAGAATCACATCATACACAATTATATAATATATTTTATATAATAATATTAATAGATATATAATGTAATCATATATACATATAATTAAATACACACACAAACACACAAACACACACTTCCACATCAATACAAACCACATCAACCACAAAACATCAGCACACGAACGACACCCACACACAATATATACATAGTATAGTATATATATATAAATATATATACTATATAATAAAAAAATATAAATATATATATATT
>NW_023659032.1:17537-22367 GCF_015228065.2 Penaeus monodon
TGGGTGAAAGGCGCTTTTTGTCTAAAAGACCCAAACTGCATTACTTCAAACCAAACTTTAGTTTTTAAATTACACAGTTTGCTTTGATTTTTGTTTATTGGTATAGTTCATAGTACAGACTTACAGTATCGTATCAGACATATAGAAAATATAGTATTGAAACCTATGAGTTATGTTCCAGGCACGTCTTGGATGAAAAATTTAAACACAGATACCGACACAGATAAAATCACCAATAAAGGCAGAGGAAGTTTATATCTCCTATAGAATGACAACATAATGTATAATATTATCAAACTTGATTGTTCTTATTTCCTGGAAAGTAATCTGCCAGGAACTACCGCGGAATTGACTTTCGCAGTCTACATCTGTAAAGGACTCCAGATCAATTTTAAAAAATATATCTGTTAAATGTTTTGAAGGGAACCAACAACTGTAAAGAACAGTAAATAAAGTTTAATTTGGAACTTAGTGAATACATTTTTTGTGTACAATGTCATGTTTTCTATTTTTTTTAAATATGGCTTAAGCTTTTAATTTTCGAATCCCCTCCCCCAAGTCAAGATTCGCTTCGCCACCTATACCAGGTAATCCGAATCCCCCTCCCCCGAAGGGAAGACTCGCCACCTGTGACAGGTTATCATATTTGATTTTTTTTAATATTGAAAAAAAAATATATATTTATACGAACATTATATATTTATATATATGTGTATGTATATAAATACATATACATATATATATATATATATATACACTTATATGATATATATATCTATACTTATATTATGATATATATATATATATTTACATATATATCTATATATATATATATCTATATATATCTATATATATTATTGTGTTTTTTGTGTGTGTGTGTGTGTGTGTGTGTGTGTGTGTGTGTGTGTATTTATAATATACACACAAATCTATATAGAGAGAGATAAGTAGATACGTAATATATATATATATATATATATATATATATATATATATATATATATATATATATATATGTATGTATAAGTAATGGATGGCTTCGATAGTCCTTAAACTTCTTTCTACGCTTTGATTTACTAACGTAGATAGGCTTTTTAAACCAAAAGAATTATCTTTTGATGTTAGATCCTGCATAAGAGTGTCATGTGTGTTCTTAAGACGTGACAACTTTCTGTTTTGTCTTTTGGTTTCATGATCAAGGAGTTTATATAGCCAAGATTGGTAGGTGTTACTGGAAAGGAAAGATCTATCAAAAAGCTTGAACTTAAAAAAATAGGGAAAAAGTCATACAGTAAGACATACAGACTCTACCTCCTAATCTCGGAATCTTTGTTTATTCACACGATGAAACCAGAGTTAAACAACAACGCAAACCACACAGTTATTTACGGTGTAATTACGTGACCGTAATTACTTGTTTAGTTGTTTATGGTATGTTTTTTTTCGATCTTTTAGTTTGTACGTACCTTTTCCCCTATTGTTCCGTCCATTTTTCTTTTTGTTTCGATTATTTCAAGTTATTAAACTTTGATCTGTTATTTCTTGTCTGGTCGGGCTCCAATATTTTTGGTTTAAAATATAATATATATATATATATATTATATATATATATAGTATAGAATATTATATATGATATGTTAGTAAGTGTGTGTGTTTTTTTTTGTAGGTGTGTGTGTGGTGAGTGTGGTGTGTGTGTGTGTGTGTGTGTGTGTGTGAGGTTTTGTGTTGTTTGTAGTTTATTATATATACATATTATATATAATCTACATATATATAATCTATATATATATATATAGTTATAATATATATCTATATATATAAAGATAGATATATAGATGCATATATATATACATATATATCTATGTATATATATATATAATATATATATCATATATATATATATCTATATATATAGATTGGTGTAGTTTGTGTTTTGTGTGTGTGTAGTTGTTGTGTTTTTTGTATCTATCAGTCTATCTATATATATATATTTATATATAAATATACACACAAACACACACACTCATATATATATATATATATATATATATATATATATAGATAGACTAGATAGATAGATAGATAGATAGATAGATAGATAGATAGATAGAGATACCTATATATATATATTATATATATATATATATATATATATATATATATATATATATATATATATATATATATATACATATCATATATAAAAAAAAAAAAAAAAAACAAAAAATAAATTTATATATAATATTATTATATATATATATTATTATATATAAAATATTTATTAAATTTTATATTACAACATATATGCATGAATATATAATTTATAAAATTATATATGCTATATAAGATAGATAAAAGAAAAATATACATATATTATCTATATCTTCTATATATCTTTTCTAAAAAAATTATATATATTAAAATAATATTAAAATTATAATATAATTATTTAATATATATATATATATTAAATATTATATTATAATATTATATAATATATATTATTTTAAAAATTATAAGTTTTAAATTATATATTCCCGCCTTTATATGTAAATTTTATATATATATAATATTTTAATATATTAATAATATATATTTTTTTTAGTTTTATATAAATTTTTTTTAATTTTTAATTTATTATTATTATTTTATGTTTTAAAATTTTTTTTAAATATATTTTTAAAAATATATATATGTATGATCAGTATAAGGGAAAAATAAAATTATATATAATTTATTAAAAATTTTTAAAAATAAAATATAAAATTAATTTAAAATTTTTTTTATAATTATTATATATATATATATATATTACCATAAGAAGTGTGTATTTTGGTGTTTTATTATATACAAAAAATATATATATAGATAGATAGATAGATAGATAGAAAATAGAAATAGATGATAGATAGATAGATAGAAAATAAAGGATTGATAATAAACACAATTATTAAAATATAAAAATTTAAAAATTTATTTTAATATTTTGTATATATGTGTCTGTCATTATCAATCACACTACCATATAATAATATATTATATATATATAAAATATATTAAAATAATATATATATATAAATATTTTTTATATATATTTAAAAACCCCAAAAAAACACTCATATATGTATATATATATTATATATATATTATATATATATATATAATTTTAATATATATATATATATTTTAAACATATACATATTATATATTATATAAATTATATATTATAATATTATATTTTTTATATATATAATATATTTCATATATTATATATATATATATAATTCTTATATATACCTATAAAATTTAAAATATTGTATATAATGATTATAATATTTAACTTATATAATATATATTATATATTACTGATAGATAGATAGATGATAGATAGTATAGGATAAATAATAGATGAATATACATATATATATATATGTACGTATATAAACATACACACACACACACACACACACACACCACACACACACACACATATATATATACATTATATATATATATATTATTTTTAATAATATATATATATATATATATAAAATGTATATATATAATACATATAATATTTTAATATATATATATATAAAATATATTTTTAATATATAATATATATAATATTTAATTTAAAATATTATAGATAGATATAAGTAAGATTAGATAGATATTGATACACCCACCATACACACACAACACAAACACAAACACGCACAAAACCACATCTCTTATATATATTAATTTTATTTTATTATAATATATTTTTATATATATATATATATTATATATATATGTTTTGTGGTGTGTGGTGTGTGTGGGGTGTGTGTGTGGTGTGGTGTGTGTGTTGTGTGTGTGTGTGTGTATATTTTTACATATACACACAAATCATATAGAAAGGATAAGTAGATACTACATATATATTATATATATATATATATAATTTAATATTTTATATAATATCTATATATATATATATATATATATATATTATATATTAGTATAGTAATGGATTGGCTTCGTTTGTCTTAACTTTCTTTCTACGCTTTGATTTACTAACGTAGATAGGCTTTTTAAACCAAAAGAATTATCTTTTGATGTTAGATCCTGCATAAGGTGTCATGTGTGTTCTTAAGACGTGACAACTTTCCCTTTTTGTCTTTTGTTTCATGATCAGGGAGTTTATATAGCCAGATTGGTAAGTGTTACTGGAAAAGGAAAAATCTATCAAAAAGCTTGAACTTAAAAAAAATAGGGAAAAAGTTTATACAGTAAAAACATACAAGACTCTAACTCCAATCTCGGAATCTTTGTTTTATTCACACGATTAAAACCATTAGTTACGTTTGTACGTACCTTTTTTTTTTCCCCCTATTCTTTTGTCCTTTTCTTTTTCTTTCGATTATTTTCAAGTTATTAACTTTGTTTGATCTGGTATTTCTTGTCTGGGCGGGCTCCAATATTATTGGTTTAAATATATATATATATATTAAAACATATATTTATATAATAGATATATATAATATTATGTATATATATATATATATATATATATATATATTAAAAAGTATATATATAATAGATAATTATAATATATATATGTGTGTGTGTGTGTGTGTTGTGGGCTTGTGTGTGTGTGAGTGGTGTGTGTGTGTGTGTTTTGTGTGTTGTGTGGGTATTAATATATACCTTTTATTATACATATTATATATAAAAATATCTATATTTTTTATATAATATATAAAACGTATATACTAGAATGATGCATAATTACTATGTATAGGCTTTTAAAAGTATTTTATATAAACATATATACATATTACATAT
>NW_023659033.1:0-2500 GCF_015228065.2 Penaeus monodon
AAATAAATAAAATAAATAAAAACCGGGCGGAAGGCAATGGCAACCACCGCTGTAAATTGCCAAGAAAATCATGGAAGCCCATGATCGCCAAAGGCCGCGGTGGCCGAATGGTTAGAGCATGGGAAAACTCAAGACTGTCACGACGGCAATCTGAGTTTCGAGGGTTCGAGTCCCCGGGCCGGCGCGTTGTTCCCTTGGGAAAGGGAACTTCACCTCGTTGCCTACCTAGCCACTGGGTGGCCAAGCCAGCCCAAGTCATGCTGGTCCCAAGCCAGGATAAAAATAGAGAGAATGATTACCAAAAAAGGTAACACCGGCACTCTCCGGGGAAGGAACTGGGGACCCTACCACGTACTCACTCCAAGAGCATCACAACATGAAAACTACAACTAAGTATCATGCTGTGACCACGGCGGCTCGACTGAACCTACCGTTAAAAGAAGATATATTTACACACACACACCAACACACACACACACCACACACACACAAAACACACACACACACACACACACACACACACACACACACACACACACACACACAACATATATATATAGTATATAATATATATATTATATATATATATACATACACACCCCACACACACACACACACACCAAAAAAACACACACACACACACAACACACAAAACACACAAACAAAACACAACACACACAACACACATATATATATATATATATATATATATTATATATATATATTATAATATATATATCATATTATATATATATACCATATATTATTTTATATATATATATATATATATATATAAAATATATATATATATATATATATACAAAACACACACACACCACACACACACAAACACACACACACACACAAACAAACACACACACACACAACCACACACACACAAACACACACACATATATATATATATATATATATATATATATATTTATAATATATATCATTTTAAAATATACATATATTATATATTATATATATATATATATATATATATCTATATATATTTTAAAATATATATATATTTTTTATTATTTATATTTATTATTGTATGTATATATTTACACACACACACACACACACACCACCCACACACACACACACCACACACACACACCACATATATATATATTATATATATATATTTATATATATATATATATATATGTTAATATACATACAACACACACCACACACACACACACACACACCCAACACACACCCCACACACACACATACACACACACCCCAAAACCCAAACCCACCACACACACATACACACACAGGGCAAACACACACACACAACAACACACACACATATATTATAAGATGTGGATAATTCTTTTTCTGTTACGGGATGTGGATAATTCTATTTCTATTACCATGGCCCACGTGGCTGTTTTCCACGTGGATCCAAATGTCACAAAAGAACCACCCGCTCAGCGAGGGCGGAGGTCACTTTTTTATATCTGACCTCGTTTAAAACCGGAGTTCGTGCCAAGCTACCGACGCGGTAGGGTCACCTCTCGCCTCCCTCCGGGGGAGTTCGTGTCAAGCGACCAGCGCGGTGGGTCAGCTCCGCCCTCTCTCCGGGCAGCTGACCGGGGCCTCCACCGGCGCTTTTGACCCCTTAACAAGTCGTAGCGTCGTCGTAGCGTGTGTTTCACCCCCTTTACGTGTGTTTTGCGTCCCTGTCAACCACTGTACTAGAGTACGAATACCCTTTTTACAAAGTGGAGGCAGCGAGGCCGTTGCATCCTTTTGGCATGCAACACGGACACACCACCCACCGAAGAAATCCGCTCGACCGCTTCAAGACTGGCTAAGAAAAAAACACGTAAGTACACGTTTGGCCCCTTTCTTATTTCTTTTCCCTTCCTTCTCCCATACATGTGTTAAGCCGTTGTTTTTTTTTGTTGGGTTAAAAGGTGCTAATGACAGCAATAACACGTTCTCCACTATTCTTCCACCTCAGATCGCATTTCCGTGCGATCGAGTATGTGATCAATAAACATGAATATCGTTCGTTACTTAAGTAATTAATTATTTTCTCTCGTTTTTAGAGATTTATATTGTTTCATCTGCAACGAATTTAACATTGTTCGTGATTTTTATCATCACGAATATCATTTCATTTTATCTCGTTCCAAAACCCTCGCGCCCGACCTGACCTTCCCTTTTCTTCACTTAGGGTCACTTTGGATTAGAAAAAGGTTAATTTCCTGTCTTGACCTGACCTCACTTCTCTTTTCCCGTCGTGGCGGCGTGGGAAAGGTCGATGACCATTGTTACATGTTTTTTTGGTGACACTTCTATCGGCGCTAGAACGAAGTATGTAACGGAATTCATTAAAATTCATTAGTTTTATATAGCGTAGGATCTTCCTCATATCATAGTGCACAGAATTGCCCGATATTGCCCCGGGGTTGGTAAACGCCTAATAGATTCTGCGCTCCGTCGTTCGAGAGAAAAGGTTATTTCGTTCGTT
>NW_023659033.1:7500-27500 GCF_015228065.2 Penaeus monodon
TCTTTTTCTTTTTGGCGATAGTTTCTTAAGCAGCGCTCAGCAAGAGTTCTTTTCCTTCTTCCCACAACTCATTTGGTGTTTTATCATCTTCACATTGATTGAGTGCTTCAAATGTTTGACACTGTAATTCTGTAGTTGTTATCAGAGTTTTGTAGTCGAGCTTTAGAGGTGGTGTTGGACGCTCCATCTTTTTGAGTCTTATTTTAAAGTCGATAGTTAGTAGTTGGTGGTCACTGTGCAAATTTGGCACCAGGTCTTGTCTTGGCATTTTTTATGCAACTTTTCCATTTTTGGTTCAGCACAATGTAGTCAGTTTGGTTGCGTGTTTTTTTTGTCTGGTGAAAAACACGTGTACAAGTGTCTTGGGTGGTGTTGGAACAATTATTGGCTATAACTAGATTATTGTACTACAGAATTCAATAAATCTTTACCTCTTTCATTTATATCTCCAAGGCCGAATTTTTCCCCAGGTGTCATTTTTTAGATCTTTTTTTCCTACTTTGGCGTTGAGGTCTCCCATGATTACTTTTTTCTCTCTGTTAGGGGTTGTGTCTAAAATTTCTTGGAAGGTTTTATAAAAAATTTCCATTTCTTTTATCACTTGCAATGTTGGTTGGTGCGTACATTGTATAATACTAATGTTATGAGGTTTTGCTTGTTTCTGACTTTTAAATGCGATCATTTATTGGGCTGTACCACGGCTGCTCAAACATGAACCTACCGTTAAAAAAAAAAAAAAAAAGAAAAAAAAAAAAAAAAAAAAAAACAATTAGTGCATTTGCAGTTTTTTTTGGGGAGAATCATAGCAACTCCGTGATTATAATTGCCTTCCTTCTTTTCCAGAAAAAAAAACTGTTTTGTTTTTCTTTAGTTTGAAACTTCCATTCTTTTCCAAATTGTCTCACTTATTCCTAGTATTTGAATGTTTTATCTATCCATTTCGTTACAGACCCGTATGTAATTTACCCATCTCTTTCATTTTCCTTACGTTCCCCCGTTCCGATTTTTAATGTGTTTTTTTAAATTTGGGCCTGTTTTCTTTATCTTTTTTGTCTTCCAGATGCATATTTAAAATTGTCAGCCTGTTGCCCACTGAATAACGCGCCCCTTGAAACCCACGCGACGGGGGATGTGGTATGAATTATCATTTCTGTATTTTAATCATTGTGTAGGGTTTGCAGGAGAAAAGAAAAGTCGAGTGGAATCCCCAGGCTCCTTCTCACTCGCAGTCTCCAACTAACTAGGAGGGAACTATCTCTGCCACTTTAAACAGTTTTCACTGTAATACGCCAGACATATTATTTGGTGAAAACCCGTAAACGTAGAACTGAAGGTGTTTTCACCAGATATCCACTGCCCTGCTGCCGACAGTTTCACCGCAACCCTGGGAAAAGGGGGCTAATAGGGTGCTATCCTTGTCCAAGGGAACCCCAGGGTGGCAGTTTATTGTCTTACCCAGGACAATATATATATATTTTACATACATACATATTATATTATATATATATATATATTATATATATATATATATATATATATTTTTTACACATACACACACCCCCACACACACACATACCCACACACCCCACACACACATGTATATATATATAATATATATATATATTTTTTTATATATGTTTATATATATATATATATATATATATATATATATATATATATATATATATATATATATGAGGTACTTGGGGGTAGGGAAAGGCTGGTAAGGCATATATATATATATTGTTACGCCGACCGCCTCCGCTTCTTCAAGCGGGGCCCCATATACCTCGGCCTGGTGGTGGGGCCCGAAACGGCTTCTCAAAGCCTCCGCCCCACTGGTGTAAGAGGCCTGTTGGGATGGCGGCAGATGCCCCAACACTTCCACCGTGGGGCCCCTTAGCGCTGTTACCAGCTGCAGGGCCTTCTCTTCCTGGCTCCCAGGCCACATTCCCATCGTACTCAGCTGGCTTACGCTTCACAGAATGTCTGGAGGCCGAGGGCTGCAGGGTGGGGAACGCGTGCCGTGAACTAACACCCCGGGGGGGGGAGGAAGGGGGGGAGGAGACAACGAGGCGGGTTGACCGGGTCCGAGTTTGCCGCCACCTATACCCAAGGGAGCGGTTCCGATGGGTCCCCAGCCTTCTGCGGCCACTGGCTCCGGCACGACGCTGCGAGGCCCGGGGGTTTCCTGCCACGGACCTCAGGCAGACCCCAGTAAATCTGACACTCTGGCATCTGTTGCCAGAACCTCGTCTGCCTTCTCTGCTTGCAACGTTACTACCTCGTGACGCCGCCTTTCCTCCTTTACTTCCTCCCTCAGGCCCTGAACCTCGCCCCTTTAGAGTCTGCACCTCCTCCATCAAATTCACTCTTCACGCTGTTGCAGGCCTTGTCGGTGTACTGCTGAGTTTCCATCTTCACAGATGCAAGATTGCTCTGTAGCACCTCAACAAGTCGGCAGAACTGTTCCTCTGCCTTCCTTGCCTGCTCGTGTGCCCTCTGTGCCTGCTCTACTGCCCTTTGAGCCATTTCCCCCCTCATACCGCCGCATGGCAGTGATTAGGTCCATCTGGTTCGGCTTCACTTAAACTCTTGCCTGCCTCAGTCATAGCCTCCTCCCCCCTCATGGCTGCCGCCATCTTGGACGACATGATAAATGGGCGATCTCACTTATAAAATATCACAAATCCCGCTCCTGACACCATTTGTTACGCCAAACCGCCTCATCTCTCTGCCCCCAAAACACAAGGCAGGCTAGGCAGACGGCGTGCTATCCACAGGGTGGGTGAACACTGAACAGTTCCAAGAGGCACCGAGCACTACAGCGTCCCAGAACACCACGAGGGGAAACGCCAAGTGGCGAGGCAGGGCACGAAATAAACACAAAATGACAGTCTTTCCTTTATTTACACAAGTTATTTACCCGTACACTTTTCTATAGGCACAATACAGGGGGGGACACCATCATGTCACACTGCACGATACAGCTTATAACAGGGCAGCACAAAGTTTATCAGGTCACAAGGGCACACACGAGGTCTTCCCCCGAGCAGCACCCAACTCCGTCTTTCTTGGGTTGTTCCTCCCCTCCTCCGCTCGCAGCCAGTTTGCATCATGTTTGCCCAGGTCATCCTTTTCATGTTAACACATGCCCAGGTCATCCTTTTCATTTTAACACATGCCCCGGTCATCCTTTTCATGTTAACACCATGTTTCCGCACAGAGACAAAGACCCACTGGCGTAGCAATATATATATATATATATATATATATATATAGTATATATATATATATATATATATATATAGAGAGAGAGAGAGAGGAAAAGGAGAGAGAGAGAGAGAGAGAGGAAAACACACACACAAAACACACACACACAAACACACACACACACACACACAACACACACACACACACACACAGATATATATATATATATATATATATTATAAAATATATGTTTATTTTATGTATATATATATATATATATATATATATATATATATATATATATAAAATATATATATATATATATATATGTGTTTGTTGTGTCTAAAAATATATATATATATATTATATTATATATATATATTATAATATATATATATATATATATATATACGTATATATATTGTGTGTGTACACACACACACATACCACACACACACACCACACAACAACCCAAAACCCACAACACACACCACACACACACACACCACACACACACCACACACACACACATATTTTTATATTATATACTATATATTAAAATTTTATATATATATATATATTATATATACATACCCACACACACACACACACACACACACCCCACACACACCACACCCAACACACACACACAGCACACACACACCACACATACTCCATACACCACACACACACACACACACACACACACACACATACCCACACCATCAATCCAAAAAAATGCATACTACATATATTTTAAAACACACCATATATTTTTGTACAAATTGTGTTGCCGCACACACAGCACCCCAACCCCACAACCACGCACCGCACACGCACACGAAACACACCATGCCACCACCATACACCCACACAACCACACACACACACCCCACATACATACCTACACACAACACCACAAAACCCACACACCCACACACACACCACACACACCATACCACATTTACACAAACACACCTACCCACACCACACACCACCCCACACCACCCCAATATATATTATAAAATTATATATATATTAATATTATATTATTATGATATATAATGTATATTATATATTTATATTATATATTATAATATATATAATTATATATATGTATATACAAAAATATGTTTTTGTTTTTCCCCTAAAATATATATATTTTTTATATATATATTTTTTAAAATATTTAAATAATATTTATATATGAATTTTTATATATATATAATATAATATATATTTTTTTTTATATATATATATATATTATAACGTATATATTTGTGTGTGTAAAACACACCACACACACAACACAACCACACACAACACACACACACCACACACACACACACACCACACACACTATTTATATAATATATTTACATATATATAAAAATTTATATATAAATTTATATATATATATACACTCACACACACACACCCCAAAACAAACACAACACACACACACACAACACACACAACACAACATAATTGTATATCTACTATCTATTCCCTATCCCACCACCACACACACACACACACCCCCACACAACAAACCACAAACAACACCATATCACATACACACCACACACACAACACACACACACACACAACACACCACACACAACACACCACACCCCAACCATTGTAACCCCTTTATATGGATTTTCTAAATTTATGCCATGTTATTCTATTGACTTTTTTTATATTCTCATCCCTTTTTTTATAATCTTTGTATTGTCACATGCCTATATTCCCCCACCACCAGCACTAAGTTGTCCCCTTTCTTTACCGTTCATTCCTCTCTTGTTGCCACCTAACTTTCCGTTTTGTGTTTTCTATCCCCTTCCACAAAGCTAGCTTGTTTTAAACCCCACCTTTTATCACCAGTTTTATATGTTTTAAACCGTGATCTATGCGTGATCGAAAAAGATTGGAAGGCTACTACTCCTGGCATCCTGGACCTCGGGGGGTAAAATGTGCTAAAAACAGATACTGTTTTAAAGGGTAAACATAATGATACTCTTTTGTACGTCTGCGAAAGTTTTACAGTTAGCAAACAAAACGAGGGGAGGTTGCGGGGATTTTAAAAAAAGAATACAAAATTGTTAAGGACACCGGGAAAAACAAAGAAAAGAAAGAATGGGTCAAGGGTAGGTATGTGAGGTTTGTGGATATAAAACCAGAAAGTATTATAGATGTATGAAAAGGAGGAAGTTTAGGTACTTTGGGCACCTTTGTACGTGGGGAGGGACAGCAAGAGCAGTAATGGAAGGTGAAATACAGGGAAGTCAAGGCAGGGGACGCCCACAGGGGAAAATGGATGGATGATCTCAAGACTGGAGTGGAGAAGGAAAGTACACCCCTAAAACAGAATGACGATGGACCGGGAGAGATGGAGACAGCTGTTTACTCATGGGTGCACCCACACTAAGGACTGATGATGATGATGAGGTTCCCATGTTTGAGCCGCCGTGATCACAGCATGATACGTAATTGTAGTTTTCATGTCGTGATGCTCTTGGAGTGAGTACTATATAATAAAAGGAGTCAAGACATCTTGGTCGTCTACCTTACACCCTAAGCTCGCCACCTACCATACTCTTGTAAGGCCCATCATTCTGGCTTTTACAACTGGTGGCTTAGCGGTGACTTTAAATGTCACGACTTCTATCACCTGGACTTACCCATGTGTACAACCTTCTAGGATGGTGTTGGGAAACCCAGGTATTCCATTATCACTTGGTTATTTTCCTGAACACCATTCAACCCATCTTTCTCCTCTCACATTTCGTTTTTCCAAGACCATGTGGTTCCAACAATATTTCCTTCTCTTCCTTTTCCTACCTTCACATTCATATCTCCCATGATTAAAAATAATCTCCTGTGATTTACATTGTTTTCCTTGCCTTCCTAAATCCTCGTAGAATGCTCAATTTCTTCATCTTATGCCCCGATGTTGGAGCATATACCTGAAAGATGGATAGATTAAAAGGTTGCCCTTGTGTGTGTGTGTGTGTGTGTGTGTGTGTGTGTGTGTGTGTGTGTGTGTGTGGTGTGTGTGCGCGCGTGTGTGTGTGTGCGCGCGCGTGTGTGTGTGTGTGTGTGTGTGTGTGTGTGTGTGTGTGTGTGTGTGTGTGTGTGTGTGTGAGCTGTGTGTGTATACTATGTAAGTTCATATATTTTATATATAAATATTATATATATATATATATATCTATATATTATATAATATATATATATATATAAAATTAATATATATATGGGCCGCGGTGGCCGAATGGTTAGAGCGTGGGACTCAAGACTGTCACGACGGCAATCTGAGTCGAGGGTTCGAGTCCCGGCCGGCGCGTTATTTCCCTTGGGGCAAGGAACTTCACCTCGATTGCCTGCCTACCCACTGGGTGGCCAAGCCAGCTCAAGTCAGTGCCGGGTAAATAGAGATGGTGACTCGATAAAAACACCGGGCGGAAGGCAATGGCAAACCACCGCTCTAAATTGCTAAGAAAAAATCCTGGAAGCCCATGATCGTCAAGGCCGCGGTGGCCGAATGGTTAGAGCGTCGGACTCAAGACTGGCACGACGGCATCTGAATTCGAGGGTTCGAGTCACCGACTGCGCGTTGTTCCTTGGGCAAGGAACTTCACCTTGATTCCTACCTAGCCACTGGGGGGCCCAAAGCCAGCCTAAGTCAAGTGCTGGTCCCAAGCCCGGATAAAAAAGAGAGAATGATTACCTAAAAGGTACTCCCGGGCACTCTCCGTGAAAGGAACTGGGGACCCTACCACGTACTCACTCCAAAAGCATCACAACATGAAAACTACAATTAAGTATCATGCTGTGACCACAGCGGCTCGACATGAACCTACCGTTAAAAGAAGATATATATATATATTAAAATATAATATATATTTTATATATATATATATATATATATATTGTTTTCAAAATGCATGTGTAAATATGTATATGTGTGTTGGTGGCGATGAAAAAAAGCGCGCCAAACCAAGTGTTGCGTGATTGGGACTGACTGGCGGGAGGTGTGAAAGGGAGACAGTGCGTGAGCGAGTCCTGTGGCTACACCTGTGCATGTGTGTGTGTGAAGTGACCGCCGTTCCCCCCGACGGACCCTTTTTTGGGCACTAAAAACTATGGACTGCAATATACCGTGGATTGCTATCTGCCTGTCATTTTATATCCTCGTGAACACTCGTCAGAGACTGCTCACCGAACAGAGTATGACAGGCAGTTTAAAGAGTGCAGCTCCTGCCACATAGTAAATTTTCGTGAGACACTTCGTACTGGGGAAACCCGTCTGTGTGCGTGACCCGCTCCATACTGGGCATCAGAAGAAGAAGAAGAAGAGGAGTAGGGGGGGTTACGTGACACTGGTGTCAGAAGTGGGATCTATAGTGAGAACAGTGAGTGAACCTTTGCACCGGTCGGAACGCGATGGCTGACGACAGGACAGAAGGCACACAGGAAAAGGCGGGAGAGCAGGTAATGTCCACGGGCGGGGAATCAGGCACACTACCCCCACCATCCCCTGGCACAGGAGGGGTTTGGGTTTGGAGACAATAATACGGATGCTGTCAGAGACTTGTGAGACAATAGAACAGCAGGCAGCACAAGCACTGAAGAGAGAGCACAGCAACTACAGGCAATGCGCGAATTAAAGGATGCAATGAAGCTGGAATTGGATAGTGGAGGACACAGGTTAATGACTATACAAATGACGCTTGTGCCCATGTCAAGAAGGAGGTAAGAGGGAAGTTGGAAGAGCCGCTGGAGGTATGAGGCACCAGCTGGCAGAAGTGACAAAGAGAAGTGGAGGCCTGTCATCAAGAGATGGTCACACTTGAAGGGGCCTCGGCAGCAATGCGGGTAGGAAGCGTTGGTAGAATGCAACATTGCACCACAGGTACAAAACCGGCCAGAAGTGGTGTCACCTTCCTGGTCTCAACAGCACGTTGTTGAAGGAGGGGCCCCACCCTCCCCTCCTCTTTCCCCTTCAACCTTACCAAAGGACCAGCTTGGAATAGCAGGTGTGGCACGGGCGGCCACAATCGACAAGAGACTAGCTGAGTATGATGGTAAGATTTCGTGGAATGCATTTCAGGCCCAGTTTGAGGCTGCAGCTGGGAGGCAAGGCTGGGACGATGAAGAAAAGGCATACCAGCTTGTTATTAGTCTAAAGGGTGCGGCTGTGGAAGTGTTGGAACACTTGACTGCTGCCCAAATGCGATCGTATGCCTGCGTTGCGAGGGCCTTGCAACGCTGCTTTGGCCATCGCCAGCAACCAGAGGTGTACCGGGCTCAGCTCAAGACACGGACAAGGAGGCGGTTCGAGCCGCTTCCACTGCTGGCCCAGGATATCGAGGTGTTGGTGCGGGGGCATATCCAATGGCCACGGAAGAGACCATTGATATGCTGGCAAAGGACAGCTTTGTGGACGCACTGTATAACAAACAGCTTCAGGTCCATGTGAAGCAAGCAGGTCCGCACAACATGCAGGAAGCATTGGCGCGTGTGGCTGAATTTGAGGCTTTCTTACACACCTCCAATTCTAGTTATTTTGCCCCTCGCTTTGGGGGAGAGATGCTAAGTAGCCCCCACAAGTGAGGAGAACCCAGGCTGAGAGACCTCCCCCCTCCAGGAGAAGAGTAAGCCCTGATGGTTTTCGAGGCAATTGTTGGAGGTGTGGGCAGAAGGGACACTGGAGGAACCAGTGTAACAGAAGTGCCAGCAGGTCTCGCTCGATGGAGGATTACCGCCGCCAATGAGAGTCCCAGTGTCGGTGAGCCTGAGTGTGGGCAGTGACACAATGCCTGCCAGTATTTGTAGCCGAAATGGAGGATCCCTGCTTGCTTGGGCTGGACTACCTGGCATGTGTGGAGGCATGTGTGGATCTCCAGAGAAGAAGGATGACAGCAAAAGTGCCATAAGTACCTCTGATCCTGGGAGAACATGTGCCCATGGTGTGGGTATAGCCGAACAAGGAAGGAAATGGGAGAATGTAAGCAGGCAACACACTAGTGATAAGGCCACGTGCACAGTCGCCAGACTCACATATCCCATTTCCACCAATAAAACCACTTCATCCCCTGTGACAACCACTACTACCACCTCCGTTTTAACACAGGACAACCTGAGGGCACGACAAGGAGAGGAGGCCAAGCTAGTAGTGCAACAAGAAGCAGTACCCAGCCACATGGCGGAGCATCAAGCATCTTACTATTGAGCAGGCAAGAAGAGTGCAGAGGATGCTTGTTGAGTATGCAGACGTGTTCAGCCAGGGGGATATGGACTTGGGACGCACCTCGATGGTGAAACATCGCATTTACATCCGTGAAAGTCCTCCCATCAAGCAGCCACACCGTAGAGTACCACCAGCAAAGAGAGAGGAGATGCAGCTCGCAGTGCAGGAGATGGCAGCGGCTGGCGTTATAGAGCATTCAGACAGTCCATGGTGCTCCCCAATGGTACTAGTGACCAAGAAGGACGGCAGCAAGCGCTTTTGTGTGGATTACCGAGCTCTGAACGCCGTCACCGATGCCTACCACTTGCCTCGCATTGATGACACGCTGGATGCGCTCACTGGGGTTCTATGGTTTTCCACATTGGACCTCAAGTCTGGATACCATCAAATAGAAGTGGCAGAGGAAGATAAAGAGAAGACTGCTTTCTCTTTTGGTCAGGGCCTGTGGCACTATAATGTCATGCCCTTCGGTCTGTGTAATGCCCCTGGATGTTTTGAACGTCTAATGGAACGAGTACTGGAGGGGTTGCAGTGGAAGGTGGCCTTGGTATATTTGGACGACGTGCTGGTTTTTGGGAACACCTTTGAGGAGGAACTGGAGCGCCTGACAGAGGTGCTATGACGTCTCAAAGCAGCTAACTTAAAGTTCAGCCCCAAGAAATGCACCCTTTTTCATACAGAAGTACCATTCCTGGGACATGTGGTGGACAGACAAGGAGACACTGAAAGTGTCGGCAGTGGAAGGCTGGCCAGTGCCATGGAATGTAACAGAGCTAAGAAGTTTCCTGGGGCTGTGCACATACTACAGGAGATTTGTGCAAGGTTTTGCCACCATAGCCACGCCACTGCATCAGCTAACTAGGAAGGGAGCTAGCTTTGTGTGGGACGAGACAAGCCAGCAAGCCTTTGCAGCCTTGAAGCGAGCTTTGGTAGAGGCACCGGTATTACCATACCCAGACCCCAGCCTCTCCTACATCCTGGACACAGACACCAGCCAGGAAAGCGTCGGCGCTGTCTTATCACAGCTCAAAGACGGTCAGGAGTATGTGGTAGCCTACTACAGCTCAAAGTTTTCCATGCCTGAGAAAAATTATTGTGTCACTTACAAGGAGCTGTCAGCCGTGATGAAAGGACTCGCCCACTTCCACCACTACCTGTATGGAACGCAGTTTACCATCCGTACAGACCACGCTGCCCTGAGATGGTTAAAAACCTTGAAAGAACCAGAGGGCCAGTTAGCAAGATGGTTTGGGAAGTTGGAACAATACAACTACCAGGTCGTGCTCACAGTAATGCTGACAGCCTCAGCCGCCGTCCTTGTGAACCTGACTGTGTTCACTGCTCTCTTCGTGATCCTGAGATCATCTGTCGGCGATTGGTGGTTAGTGAGAGTGTAACTGACGCTGACAAGAGGTGGAGGGAAGACCAGCGGAAGGACCAGGATCTGGCACCAATTATTCAGTGGCTTGGAAGAGGTCAAGGAACGGCCACAGTGGGAGGCCATATCCCCGGAAAGCTCAGTCACCAAGTGCCTTGTAGATCAGTGGGAGGCATTGCGCCTGCTGGATGGCACATTACAGCGGAGTTGGTTGGATACTGCTACCGGAAAAGAAACCCAGTGGTTAATAGTGGTGCCACTGTCTCGATGTGAGGAACTGCTGAGAGAAATGCACGATGGAAGACCAGTGGCCACCTAGGGTTTCAAGAAGACAATGGAGAAGCTGGGGTGGCGGGTTTACTGGGTTGGCTTGCATCGGGATGTCCAGGAGTGGTGCAAGACTTGTCGGCTTTGTGCAGCAAAGCAGGGACCCGCACAGAAGACACGTGCACCCCTGCAGCTATACCAGGCTGGGGCACCCATGGAACACATGGCCGTGGACATCACTGGTCCTTTCCCCTGCACTGAAAGGGGAAACAAGTATATCTGTGTGGCCATGGATTACTTCTCAAAGTGGCCAAGGACTTGTGACCTTCCCAACCATAAAACAGAGACGGTCTCAGAACTCCTAGTGACCCAAGTCTTCACTCGATTTGGGTTCCAGGGAGTTACATTCCGACCAGGCCGAGAATTCGAGTCTCGGGTCTTTAAGGAATTTTTGTACCCTTCGTGGGGTCCACAAAACCCGCACCACTCCACCTTCGACACCAAAGTGATGGTGGAGAGATTAAATGCCACCCTTATCACACAACTAGGCTAAATATTGTGAGGAAGACCAGCACGACTGGGATGAGTGGGTCCCGTACATGCTAAGGGCGTACCGGGCAGCTGAACGCGAGGCCACAGGGTTCACACCATCTCGTCTGATGTTTCGGCCGTGAAATCCGCCTCCCAGTCGACCTAGCAACAGGAAAGCCACTGGATGAAGGACTGCCTGCACCACACACTGAATACGTGAGGACCCTGCAGTGTCGCATGGGGGAGACCAGGCACCGAGCAAGTCAGCACCTAAAGATGGCAGGCCAGGCGATGTGGCGGCGGTAAAACGAACGGGCCAGGGACGCATGTACTGCCCCGGGACCAAGTGCCGTTACCTTGCACCTTCGGGATCCAGCCAAAAAACCAAGGTGGTCCCGTGGACAGACTATGGAGGTACTCTGGGGAGGGTGTGTTCACATGGGGCCCTCGGTTGGCGAACATGACAGCATTTAGTGCATCGTGGAGAGAGTGACGGTGCGATGGTTTGTGACGGTGACACTAGTGTGGAAGGGATGCGCAGTGAACAGTGATATTGACACTCGAGCTAATGAAGGTATAGAGGTTTGGTGGAGGCTGACACTTGCGTAGCAGTCAGGCCCCGGCCAGCCTCCTGTGTGGCTGGCCGACTATGGCATGAAGAAAGTGTAAATAGTTGTATAGATTTTTGTTTTTGATTTTGAAATGTTGCCTTATTCTTTCCTTGGATTTCTATGTATTCTTATCCTGTTTATTTCACTTTATGACTTGTATGTAGGATAGTATACAATTTTCTCTTGCTAATATTGCTTTATTCATTACATGGAAGGCTATGTATTCTTATGCCTATTTTGTGACTTGTATGTCGGGTCGACTATTTTTAATGGGGGAGGAAAGGGGTTACAAAAATGCATTTGTAACTATGTATGTGTGTATTTTGGGGGCGATGAAAAAAACGCGCCAAACCAAATGGTTGCGTGATTGGCTTGGTCGCAGGTTGGCGCGAGACTCCGGCACGGTGATTGGCTGCTTGAGTGGGGCTGACTGGCGGCAGGTGTGAAAGAGAGACAGTGCGTGAGCGGTCCTGTGGCTACACCTGTGCTTTTGTGTGTGTGAAGTGACCGCCCTTCCCCACGTGACCCGTTTTGTCACTAAAACTGTGGACTGCAATAAACCGTAGATTGCTATCGCCTGTCATTTCATATCTCCCCGCCATCCCCGTGAACAATCGTCAGAGGCTGCTCACCGAAACCCCGTAGGACAGGCAGTAAAGAGTGCAGCATCCTGACACATAGTAAATTGCGTGAGGGCACTTCGTACTGGGAACCTGTCTGTGTGCGTGACCCGCTCCATGCTGGGCATCAGAAAGAGAAGAAGGAGTAAGGGGGGGGGGGTACGTGACAATATATATATATATATATAATTTTATATATATATTTTATAAAATATAATAAAAAGATAGATAAAAAGATAGATGATAGATAGGTATAAATATATATATAATATACTATATATTATATATATATATATATATGCATACTTTATTATATTATATATATTATATATATACCTATATATATATATGCATATGACTGACCCGTGATGGTCCAGTGGTTAGAGCACTGGACTCTGACCCTCATGGTCCCGAGTTTAATTCCCCGTCGCGGTAGTCGTAAAAATTCCTGCGCTCTGACTGCTCGCTCGAGCCCGATCTCACGCCATGAGAAGTCAAAACGCAGGTGTCGTAGGGGAAGTCGCCGCCGTAGCATAGGTGTTAAAATGCCAATCAGGCAAGTGTGAAACTGCCAAATATCCTCTCAAATAAGGAATTGGTTTCCAGCAATGGCTGTTGAAAAAAAAAAAAAAAAAAAAAAAAAACGGAGGTCATTCCTAAACCAACCATGCTAACACGACGCAGTAAAAGGGGTGTGCAACTAGGATCTCACTAGCTCCATAGACATTACCTATTTACTCATACTTGAGTAATGATAGCGAAGTTTTACACACACTCCCCGTGGGCACTCGGTGGAAATTGATTTAGCAATTGTATATATGGATACAGACATGAAATAATATATATATATATTATATTATATATATATATTATATATATATATAAAATTATGTATATATATATATATATATATTATATAAAATATATATATATATATATATAAAATATATAACACATACATACATACATACATACATCATACATACATATATATATAATAATATATATATATATATATATATAAAATAGTGTGTGTGTGTGTGTGTGTGTGTGTGTGTGTGTGTGTGTGTGTGTGTGTGTGTGTGTGTGTGTGTGCGTTGTGTGTATTTACATATATATATGCACAGAGTGCTGCCATCAGAATAGACGGAAAAATAAGTGAGTGGACATCAGTCAAGAGAGGTGTAAGACAAGGGTGTGTATTATCACCAACTCTGTTTAACTTATACAGTGAAATTATTTTAAAGGAGATTAAGAACATGCCAGGTGTGAAAGTTGGAGGGATCAATATTAACAACTTGAGTATTGCAGATGAAACTACTAATAGCAGAAACAGAAACAGATCTTGTAACGAAAGTGAGAAGAAAGGTCTTCAGATGAACATCAAAGACGGAGTGTATGGTGATATCAAAGAAGAATATAACACCGAAATGCTCTTTGAATATCAAAGGGGAAGAAATAAAGAATGTTGAGAAAATTTATATACTTGGGTTGTTTTATAACATCAGATGGAAGAAGTGTAAATGAAATAAAGAAAATAATTGGTATGGCAAAAGAAATCTTCAACAAGATGAGTGCTGTCTTTAAGAACAGATAGTTGAAGGTAAAAAACAAAGTTAGAGTGTAAGAATGTTACATTTGGGCAGTTTTGGGTTTATGGTGTGATGCTTGGACAGTCAATGAAAATATGAAAGAAAGATTAAATCATTTGCAATGTGGTTCCTCAAATGAATAAGTTTTAAGAAGAGCAGGATTTAAAAGAACCTTAAAGAAGTTATCGGGAAAATTTTTAGGACACGTAATGAGATGTGAAGGATTGGAAAACTTAGTGTTAACAGGAAAGATAGAAGGGAAGAGAAGCAGGGTAGACAAGGCATCCCCAAAGCTTGAACAAAGATCTCAATATGGGCAGAAGTGACTTAGAACGGGCTAAAGTTGTCAACAGACAGAACGGGAAATGGAAAACCATGATCGCCAACGCCCTGAAAGGACAAGGCACTTGAAGAAGAAGAATATGTATATTATATATATTATATATATATATATATATATATATATATATATATTATATATATATATATGTATATATATATATATATAATATAATTATATATATATAATATTATATATATTATATTTATCTATATATAATATATTATATATATGTGTGTGTGTGTATGTATGTGTATATATATTTATTATATATGCATATACTTATACATTTTATTTTATTTTACGGTAGGTTCATGTTTGAGCCGCCGTGGTCACACATACTTAATTGTATTTTTCATGTTGTGATGATATCTGAGTGATACATGGTAGGTCCCCAGTTCCTTTCCACGGAGAGTGCCGGCGTTACCTTTTAGGTACCATTCTCTCTATTTATCCAGCACTGGCTTGGGCTGGCTTGACCACCCATTGGTCAGGTAGGCAATCGAGGTGAAGTTCCTTGCCCAATGGAACAACGCACCGGTCGTGACTCGAAACCCTCGAACTCAGATTGCCGTCGTGCCAGTCTTGAGTCCAAAGCTCTAACCACTCGGCCACCGGGCCTTTATATATATATATATATATATTAATATATATATATATATTATATTTTATTTATATACATATATATATATATCACACACATATATATGTACATATATGAATATATATATAAAATTTTATATATATATATATATATATATATATATATATATATATATATATTATATATATATATTTTCCACAGTTGCTCTTTAATAACATCTGGAAAGACCGAAAACATTACCTTACGGAAAAAACCCGAGGTTATTGAACTCATTAGTTTTCCCAATTGCATCATATGGTTCTGAGTGTTGGGTGCTGAAGAAGATAGACAAGAAAAAGGTCAATAGTTTTGTAAATGTGGGTTTACAGACAAATACTACGTAAATTTAAAAGGACGGAGAAGAAAGCTAATAATGAAGTCTGAGAAAAAAAAATTTGAAAAGATTTTAATTTATATATATATTTTTTATAAAAAATATAAAAATAAATATATATATATAATTATATATATATTACATATACACAACCACCCCCCACACACCACACAAAACCCCAACATATATATATATATATATATTTATAATTTTATATAATTTTATATAATTTTTATATATATGATATATTTAATACACAAAATATATAACATAATATATATAATATATTATAAAATTTTAAATTTTATTATATAAAATATATTATATAAAATTATATATGTGTGTGTGTGTGTGTGTGTGTGTGTGTGTGTGTGTGTGGTATGTAAAACCCACACACACACGGCGCGTTGTTCCCTTGGGGCAAGTAATTTTCCCCTTTCGATTGCCTACCCGCCACTGGGGGGGCAAGCCACCCCCAAGTCAGGGGGCTGGTCCAAGCCCGGAAAAAATGGGAGAGAATGTTCCCAAAAAGGGGTCCCACCGGCACTCTCCGTTGAAAGGAACGGGGGAAACCTTTCCACGTACCCACTCCAAGAGCATAAACAACATAAAAACTACATTAAAGAAAAGTATCTGCTGTGACCACGGGGGGCCTCAAACTTAACCTCCTTTAAAAAAAAAAAAAAAAAAAAAAAATTACACTACAAAACACACACACATACACAAAACCCACAAAACACACACACACCACACACATATATAAAAAAATATATATGTATATATAATAAATTCATAATATTTATATATATATGTATATAATATAAATAAAATTTATATATAATATATATATTTTTTTATAATATGTATTATATATATAAATATATAATAATATATTATATATATATATATATTTTTTAATTATAAAATATATATATATTTTACACACACACCCACACACACACCCCACACACAACACAACACACACATTTTATTTTAATATAAAATATTATATATATATATTATATTATATATATATTATATATGTTTTAAAAATTTTGGGAAATATATATATTTTATAAATATATATTTTAAAATTATATAATTTATATATATATATACATATATATTTTTATATATATATTATTTATATATTATATAATTATATTTATAATATATTATTTATATTTTATAAATTTTCCCTTTGGGAAATACAGAAACCCTCATCATAATAAGGGTATCTCATTTTTTGAGCACCGTGGACCTTTTCCCCCATACTTCGCCACTCAACTCATTTTGGCGCTTTTCTTTCCACTTGTACCATCGACACCCGCAAATATCTTTGATGTTGTCGCTCTTTTTTGTTTTTTTGGTTTCCCTTTCCTCTTTTTTCCTATCCCCACCCCCCTGCCCAACCGTCTTTTCTAAATTCTTTTACTTCTAAATCACATACCAAAAAATTTTTAATTTTCCCTTCCTTTTTTTAAAGTGCCCAAAACCGCCGTTTTTTAAAATTTTTATTTTTCTCACATTTCCCCATCTTTTCTTTTTCTCTGTCCTTTAATACTAGTACCGTCTGTAACACCACTTTTTAAAAATATTGCCCTTTTTCCTTGTCTACTTCTTCGGGCCCCCAAACCCCTCAGAACCATAGGGATCCCAATTGGGGAAAACTAATGATTCAAAAACCCTTAAACTTTGTCCAAAAAGGAAAATGCTTCGGTCTTTCCGAGGGTTTTTTGGACCCAACCCTTTGTGGCTTTTTTTTGGCAATGGAAATTCCCTTTTTTTTATCTCCGGTAAATCATCATATTTTATTAGATAAAAAAACCCAAAGGGATAATTTGAACTCTTTCACTTTTTCCCCAAAACCGTTCCTTTGATTGTAAAAACTTTTCACCCTTGTTCATTCCGGGTTTTTTTTTTTTTTTTATCTTTGAATTTTTCCATGATCTTTTTTTCCCTTTTTTTCGCTTGCTTCTCTAACTTTATCTGTAGTTTGTTGTATTTTCAGTGATACTCCCGGGCCAATCAAAACTATGTCATCACCCGTACCTTAGTTTTGGGATATTTTGTATCCCCCAAAATCTCCCATTTTTTTTCCCCAAAAAAAATTTTCTCTAGACCCTCTCATAATTTTTTTTAAAGAATATTTTTTTAAAAGAGGGCGGAGCCCAAAATGAAACCCCGGGCACACTCCTTTTTTGATTTTTCAAACCCTTTCCCTTTTTAACCCAAAAGGGTTGGGTTTCTTACATTTTGCCTGTTTTTGGGTTTCATACAGGGGCTTTTTTAGTTTTTTTAATTTTTTTTTGGGAAACTTCATATCGTTCATTTTATTCCAGAGGATATCTTTATCAACAGTTTTAAAAAGTTTTCAAGAAACGAGAAACACGGGGTATATTTCTTTCGGGGTGTTCTCTTTTTTTTTCTCTTTTAATAAATTTCAGATTTAAATCGGGTTTCTGGTCCCTTTTTTCCGGGGAAAAAACCTGCTTGTTCGTCGGGAATTTCTTCTTTAACTTCAACTTCTTTTTTTCCCAGCAATTTTTTTTTCAAAAAGATATTGCAAACTGTGCCCTTATTAATGCAATTGCCCCCTGTTTTTTGGGTTGCATTGGAGTGCGTAAATTTTTTTTAGGTAGGGTAGCAAAACTTTTTTTTAAACCTTTTTGGCCCATCTTCTTTCTTTCCCAAAATTTTTTGTACAAAGATTGTAGAAGTTTTTTCAACACTTTCCCCAAACTTCTTGATTAGTTCTGCTGTTATTTCATCTTTTCCCCGGGGCTTTTTGTTATTCTTTAATTCTTTTATGGCTTTTAAAATTTCGTCTAGCCGTGGTGGTGGGTTTTCTTCGCTGTCCCTTGAGTCTAATTAATGTTTTTTTGATCTTTATTCCTTTTTTTAAAAGGTTTTGGAAAAATTTGATTCCAAAACTATCTTTTTAAAATTCTTTTTCCCTCACCCAAAACAAGGTTTTATCTTCAGTTTTTTATAGTGTCCATTGTAGGTTTTTAATTTTCGTTTTGATTTTTTTCTTTTCTCCTTGGTAAAGTTCTTTAGTTGTCTTTTTGATGAACATTTTTCAATTTTCTGGCCCCTTTTCATTTTTAAAAATTTTTTTCCCTTTTCTTGGGCGCAATAATCTTTGATTTTTTTTTTTTTTTTTTTTTTTTGTAAATTACTTTTTTTACCCGGATTTTAAAACCCTTTGAAATTTTAGGCATCTTTTTGTTTCAAAATTTTACTTAGTGTTTTTTTTAGATTCCAGGGTAAATTTTTCCCTTTTTTTTTTTGGCGAAGTTTCTTAAGAAACGGGTCAGCAAGAGTTCTTTTTTCCCTTTTTCCCACAACTCCTTTGGTGTTTTTATCCTCTTCCATTGATTTTATTTCTTCAAAATTTTTTGACCCCTGGAATTCTGTATTTTTTATCAAGAGTTTTGTAGTCGAGCTTTAGAGGTGGGGGGGGCGCCCCCTCTTTTTTAGTTTTATTTTAAAATCGATAGTTATATTGGTGGTCACTGTTGCAAATCGGCACCCAAATCTTGTCTTGGCATTTTTTTTGGGAAATTTTCCATTTTTTTGGTTTAGCCATGTAGTTCCCAATTTTTGGGTTCGTGTTTTTTTTTGTCCCGGGGGAAAATCACGTGGGACAAGTGTCTTGGGTGGTTTGGAAAAAAGTATTTGGGTATAAAATAGAATTTTTTTTGTACTACAAATTCAATAAAATCTTTAACCCCTTTCATTTAAATCCCCCCCCCGAAATTTTTCCCCAGGTGTCCCTTTTTTTTTTAAATTTTTTTCCCACTTTGGCGTTGAGGTCTCCCTTACTTTTACATCTCTGTTGGATTGTGGTCTAAAAATTCTTTGGGGAGTGTTATAAAAAAAAACAATTTCCTTTATCACTTGTAATGTTTTGGGTTTTTAAAAAGATTTTTAATATTTAAAGTTTTTGAGGGTTTTTCCCTTTTATTCTGACTTTTAAAAAAGCGATATTTTTTTGGGCTGGGACCCAATTAGTTTCATTTCCCGTTTTTTTTTTGTGAGAATCATAGCAAATTTCCCTGACTATTTTCCTTTTTTCTTTTTCCAAAAAAAAAGAAAATGTCTTTTTTTTCTTTTATTTTGAAACTTCCAATTCCCTTTTAAAAATTTTTGGGTCCTGATTCCTATATTTTTAAAGTTGTAAAACTATCCATTTCCTAAAACAGTATGTAA